>NC_143518.1:45455591-45618091 GCF_031878675.1 Megascapheus bottae | reverse complement strand
TGTCTGACATTTGAGCAAAACAGGGGCTGTATCCAGAGGATTCTATTAGCAATGGAAAGGTGAGTTGGTTCCAGGAAATAAGTTATTTACTGAGGATTTTGGATCTTTGTCCTTTTCACAATTCTTCAAAGAATTGGAATCCCAATATGAAAATGAAAGGATGTTTTGTGTACTGGTGCAACACAAGTTGAAGTGGATGGGAGGAATAGAAGACACGGAAATGATTTACAAGAACATCTATATTATCCTTCTTTTTTTATTGTAATTAGTAAAAGGGTTACATGATATTTGCCAGATAGAAGGTGCATTAATTCACATACATTGATACCCTTTCACATGTCTTGGTACCCGTTTCCCTCCCCCCCCCACACCCCCCACCCGTCTTGGTTTTCCCCCCTTCCCTATCAAATTTCAAATATCCAAATACAAATAAATTCAATATATCAGATAACAAAGTGAGATACTATACCAATATGAGATAACCAAGGGACAGCAAAGGAGATGAGAGACAACATAGTACATCAAGGACAACAATCATTCATTATATGGCTTTTGTTTCAATATCCTGGAGGTCCTTTCAATTAGCTTCACATTATTATATGGCCTATGTATCAAGATTTTGCTCTATTGCAAATCTCTGCTAGTAGACCCCAAGGTTTCTACTGATTATGACAAATGAGAAAAACCATTGAGCCTAAGTTCCTTTGAGTCTGGCTTACTTCACTTAATATGATTTTTTCTAAGACTTTCCATTTCCTAACAAATGGGGCGATGTCATTCTTTCTGACAGCAGCATAGAATTCCATTGTGTACAAATACCACAACTTGTTGATCCACTCATCAACTGAGGGACATCTAGGTTGGTTCCATATCTTTGCTATGGTGAATAGTGCTGCAATGAACATCATTGTGCTAGTGGATTTAGTATGTCCTTGTTTCTGGGTGGTTGGGTAAATGCCAAGTAGTGGAATTGCTGGGTCATAGGGGAGTTCTATGTTTAGCCTTTTGAGGCACTGCCAAACTGCTTTCTATAGTGGTTGAACGAGTTTGCACTCCCACCAACAGTGTAGTAGTGATCCCTCCTGGCCACATCCCCTCCAGCATCTGTTGTCATTCATTTTCCTGATCCTGGCCATTCTAGCTGGAGTGAGGTGGAATCTTAGAGTTGTTTTGATTTGCATTTCTTTTATGACCAGAGATGTTGAGCATTTCTTCATGTGTCTATAGGCCATTTTTGTTTCTTCTTCAGAGAAGACTCTCTTTAAGTCTTTGGCCCATGTTTTAATGGGATGGTTGTTACTTTGGAGGTTACTTTTGGAGTGATTCAATTTGTTGAGTTGTTGATATATTTTAGATATGAGGCCTTTGTCCGTTGTTTGGTTGGTGAAGATCTTCTCCCACTCTGTAGGCTTCCTGATTAGTTTACTAGCTATGTCCTTTGCCATACAAAAGCTCTGCAGTTTAATGCAGTCCCACTTATCCAGCCTTTCTCTGATTTGTTGTGATTCTTGGTCCTTATTAAGAAAGTTTCGACCTGTGCCAAGGAGGCCTAGTGTATCTCCTATTCCTTCCTGTAGAGTTTTCAGTGTGTCAGCTTTTACCTCCAGGTCTTTGATCCATTTGGAGTTAATTCTAGTGCAAGGTGACAAAGAAGGATCCAGCTTTAGTTTTCTGCAGGTGCTTAACCAGTTCTGCCAGCACAACTTGTTGAAGAGGCTGTCTTTCTTCCATTCTATTTTTTTGGCTCCCTTGTCAAAGATTGGTGGCCATAGGTCTGTGCTTTAATATCTGGGTCCTCAGTTCTATTCCATTGGTCTTCAGGCCTGTTCCTGTGCCAGTACCAAGCTGTTTTGAGAATTATAGCTCTGTAATAGAGTCTAAAGTTTGGAATGGAAATTCCTCCAGCGCTGTTCTTTCTGCTAAGAAGTGTTTTTGCTATACGGGGTCTTTTATTATTCCATATGAAATTTTGGATTGCCTCTTCTATTTCTTTAAAGAATGACATTGGGATGTTGATGGGTATTGCATTGAATTTGTAGATAGCTCTTGGCAAGATTGTCATTTTCACAATGTTGATTCTTCCAATCCAGGAGCATGGGAGGTTTTTCCATTTCCTTAGTTCTGCTTTAATTTCCTTTTTTAGGGTTTTAAAGTTTTCATCAAAAAGGTCCTTTACATTCTTAGTTAAGCTAATTCCTAGGTACTTTATTTTCTTTGAGGCTACTGTGAAAGGAGTTTCTTTCCTGATTATTGCCTCGTTCCTCTCACTGTTGGCATAAAGGAAGGCAGTTGATTTTTGAGGGTTGATTTTATAGCCTGCTACTCTTCCAAAGCTTTGAATCAGCTCAAGGAGCTTGGGAGTAGAGTCTATAGGATTCTTTAAATACAGAATCATGTCATCTGTAAAGAGGGATAGTTTTATTTCCTCTTTCCCTACTTGGATCCCCTTTATGCTTGCTTCTTGCCTTATTGCACTGGCTAGGAATTCTAGTACTATGTTAAAGAGTAGGGGAGAGAGTGGGCATCCTTGTCTCGTCCTGATTTTAGAGGGCATGGCTTTAGATTTTCACCATTAAGTGTAATACTAGCAGTAGGTTTCTCATACACAGCCTTTATTACATTGAGGAATGTTCCATGGATTCCTAGTTTCTCCAGAGCTTTTAACATAAAGGGGTGTTGGATCTTGTCAAATGCCTTTTCCGCGTCTATTGAGACAATCATGTGATTTTTGTCCTTGCTCCTGTTGATGTGTTGAATTATATTAATTGATTTGCGTATGTTGAACCAGCTTTGCCTCCCTGTGATGAATCCAGTTTGATCATAGTGTATAATTTTTTTGATGAGTTGTTGTAGACGGTTGGCCAGTATTTTGTTGAGAAGTTTTGCATCGATGTTCATCAAAGATATAGGTCTATAG
This sequence comes from Megascapheus bottae, assembly GCF_031878675.1. Classification (NCBI taxonomy): domain Eukaryota; kingdom Metazoa; phylum Chordata; class Mammalia; order Rodentia; family Geomyidae; genus Megascapheus; species Megascapheus bottae. The sequence goes on along the minus strand of NC_143518.1, from coordinate 45,615,174 downwards.
TTCTCTTTCTTTGATGAATCTGTCTGGTTTGGGGATGAGGGTTATACTGGCTTCATAGAATGAGTTTGGTAAGGAACCTTCATTTTCAATTTTGTTGAAGAGCTTGAGGAGTATTGGTGTGAGTTCTGCTTTGAAGACCTTATAGAATTCAGCTGTGAATCCATCTGGCCCTGGGCTTTTCTTAGGTGGAAGTTCTCTAATTGCCATTTCTATTTCAGAGCTTGAAATAGGCCTGTTGAGTTGGCTTAGTTCTTCTTGGTTCAGTGTGGGTATGTTAATATTGGCTAGGAATTCATCCATTTCATCTAGATTCTCAAATTTGTTGGCATAAAGGTTTGAGAAGTATTCCCTCATGATATTCTGGATCTTGGTAATTTCTGTCGTGATAATACCATTTTCATCTGCGATTTTGTTTATTTCGATATGCTCTCTTCTTTTTTTGGTAAGATTTGCTAAGGGCTTGTCAATTTTGTTAATTCTTTCAAAGAACCAACTCCTTGTTTTGTTGATTCTTTCTATAGTTTTTTTGGATTCCAAATCATTTAATTCTGCTTTGATTTTAATTATTTGCTTTCTTCTACTGGGATTAGGGTTGGTTTGTTGCTCTTTTTCCAGGAGCTTAAGGTGAGACATTAACTTGTTGGTTTGCAATTTTTCCAACTTGTTGTTGTAGGCACTCAGCGCTATAAATTTTCCTCTGAGTACTGCCTTTGCTGTGTCCCAAAGGAGTTGGTATTTTGTGTGCTCCTTACTGTTAAATTTCATAAACTGTTGGATTTCTGTTCTGATCTCTTCGATGACCCATTGGTGATTCAACAATGTGTTGTTCAGTCTCCATGAGTTACAGGGTTTTCGTTGGTGGAGATGTGTGTTCAGTTCCAGTTTGATGCCTTTGTGGTCTGAGAGTGTGCATGGAATAATTTCTGTGTTTCTGAATCTGTCCAGGTTTGTTTTATGGCCTAAGATGTGATCTATTTTGGAAAATGTTCCATGTGCTGCTGAGAAAAACGTATATTGTGTTGTTGCTGGGTGGAATATTCTGCAGATGTCTGTTAGATCTAGTTGGTCTATATAGTTGTTCAGTTCTAAGGTTTCTCTGTTGAGTTTTTGCCTTGTTGATCTGTCCATAGGTGAAAGTGGTGTGTTAAAATCACCGACAATCACTGTATTTCGATCTATGTATGGTTTCAGTGTAAGTAAAGTTTTCTTGATGAAGTTTGGAGCTCCGGGATTGGGTGTGTAAATATTTAGGATCGTTATGTCTTCCTGGAGGAAAGATCCCTTTAGTAGTATGTAGTAACCTTCTTTGTCTTTTCTTACTAATTTTGGTTTGAAGTCTATTTTATCTGATATGAGGATGGCAACTCCAGCCTGTTTATGGGGGCCGTTAGCTTGATAGAGTTTATTCCAACCTCTCACTTTCAAAAGATGATTGTTTTTTTGGGTAAGATGTGTCTCTTGAAGACAGCAGAACGATGGCTCTTGCTTTTTGATCCAACTAGACAGCCTATGCCGTTTAATTGGAGAGTTAAGTCCATTGATATTGAGAGTTAGGATTGAGAGATATTTATTAGGTCCTACCATTTTTAAAAGCTTTTATTTGGGCCTGTGTCTTGACAGTTCTTGTGGTCCTTAGGTGGTATGCTGTTTAGGTGCCATTTCTTTCCCTATATTGCATTTATTTTGGTTTTCTATGTATAGAACATCTTTCAGAATTCTCTGTAGTGTTGGTTTTGTTGCGACATATTGTTGCAGCTTTTCCCTGGAATGGAATGTTTTTATTGTTCCCTCAGTTATGAATGAGAGCTTAGCTGGGTACAGTATTCTTGGTTGGTAGTTATTTGACTTAAGGGCATGACATATATGCTTCCAGTCACTTCTTGCTTGCATGGTCTCTGCTGAGTAATCTGGGGTTATTCTGATTGGTTTTCCTTTATAGGTTACTGAACCCTTTTCCCTGGCTGCCTTTAGGATCCTTTTTTTGGTTTCTATTGATCCAGTTCGGATTACGATGTGGCGGTGGGATGTTCTTTTCTGGTCAGGTCTGTTTGGGGTTCTAAAAGCTTCTTGTATCTGGATGGGCCTGCCCTTCTGGATATTTGGGAAATTCTCTGAGATGATTCCCTGAAGTATATTTCCAATACCATTGACCTCTTTCTCCAGACCCTCCTCAATACCAATTAGCCTTAAATTAGGCTTCCTAATTGTATCTTGGACCTCCTGAAGCGCTCTCTCATTTTTCCTAGATTTGGATTGACTCATTTTCTGTTCTTTCTCTATAATAACTAAATTATCTTCAGCCCCGGAAATTCTCTCCTCTGCATTGTCTAACCTGCTATCAAAGCTATCTACTTTATTTTCATCTCCCTTGCTACTAATTGCTCATTTTTGATGCCTTGCATCTCTTCTTTTAGATCATGTATGGATTTCTTTAGCTCCTTGATTTCCATTTGAGTGGCTAGCTCAGTAGCTTTATTTTCTTTGAACATTTGCTGGAGTTCGGTCACCTTTTTATTTGTGGATTCTATGAATTCATCCATCTTTCTTTGAACAACCTTTATTATGGCCTCCTTTATGGCTTCTTCTTTTACACTTATCACCTTGTTTATGGTTTCCTCTTGTTCAGCTATGGCTTCCTCCCTTATCTCTTTCTTTATATTTTCACATTTTTCATTAATGATGTTTATCAATTGCATTTGTACAGCACTTGGAAGACTCTCCTCTAGGTTTGCCAGTGACTGTTCCATTGGCTGTTTACATTGGGTGGGGGGGGTGGGAGATGTTGTTTCTTGATTTGACATTTTTCTTGAGTTTCTTGTTCTGCCCATTTGAAAATGGGAGCAAGATTAATACTAAACATGATTATAGTTTTTCAGATATAACCAACCTCGACCTCTGTAGCTGGCAGACTCTAGATGTTCACAAGTTTTGATTGGTGTTATCACTCTTTCTTTTTGTGCAGTTACCGACTAGTCTAATTATTCACTGATAAGCGATTTATATCCAAAACAATAAGCCTCTCAATCCAATCTCTATTGTCTTTAAGTCCCTCTGAGCCTAGAGAATAATTAAACACCTAGATATACAATGTTACTCAACAGCCATCAAGTGTAGATCCATGCAGTATAAGGGTTGAAAGAGGAGCAGAGGTCCAGAGATAGAAAAATAGAATGAGAGAGGTCAGGGGGTAAGTAGGTAGAGTATTTGAGTACAAAGTTTGGAAAGTATTAGAATAAAACTTATGTGTTGCTGCGAGACTAGCTCTTAGCCCAACCAGTGGCCTCACAGTGGACCATGGGATGGATCTGCGAGCTTCCATCTGAGCACGGTCGGCCCTTCAGATCCCTGCTGTGTTTCCACTGCTTTGTCAGAGTCTGTGACTGTGGGGGGGGGGGCCCTCGGTGGTGTCTTGCTCAGGATTCCCAGCTGGAGGATGCCCCGCTCGAGAATTGAGGGGGGGCAGATGCTGGCTCCTATTTACCCGCACCCCCTACCCACTGTTGTAAGGCAGGGTCTCAAAGCCCTCCACTCTCCAGATCCAGTGGCCTGGGTGAGGAGCCTGGTGGGCGGGTGGGAGCTGGGACAGCTCCGCCTCCCCTGGTGGGGTGCTGAGTCTTAGGGTCCGCCCGCTTGTCAGTCTCCAGTCAGAGGGCTGGGGGTTGAGTCTGTTGGGCGGGTGGGAGTTGGGACAGCCCCGCCTCCCTTGATGGGGTGCTGGGTCTTATGGGTAGCCCGCCTGTCAATCTCCAGTCAATGGCCTGAGGGAGGGCGCTGTTGAGGGGAGGGACAGGATTCTAAATTCCTTGCCCCCCTGCTCCCGCCAGTCTTTCTCGGGGCGGGGTGTTGGGGTCTGAGTTAAGTTCTATTGCTTGGCACCCGCTCTGCTTTCCCGATGTGTTTGGGGATGCGCTGTATTACTCACGCCTCTGCGTCCGTCTGCGGGTGCTCCACGGTGGTGGGGAGTCTTTCACTCCCCTCGGGTCTCCGCCGCCGCCTGTGTTCTGCATCTGGGTTTCGCCGCTTGCTGTTCTGGTTCCGCGTCTGGGTTCGCTGCTTCCGCCATTCGCTGGCCCGGTTCTGTGCTGGTTTCTGCAGCCGTTGGGCTCCCAGCCTGGTGCCCTCCACTGCTGCCGCTTTTCATGGATTAGAGCTGGTGCCCGCCCCCGCTTTCCCCGCGTGGAGCCGGCGCCAGCTCAAGCCGCTTTTCGTGGCTTGGTCCGGCGCGGCTTTCCGGGGCTTTGGGCGAGAGGTGGGGGAGGGGTCCTCGCGTTCCGAATTCTTTGAGAAAGTTGGATGTGAGCTTTATCTGGATTTCTTTTCCGGTTTGAGTCCTTCTCCATTGCTTTTTGAGTTTGTTGTTGTTGATTTGTTTAGATAGTTGGCTCGTGGGACTCCCTGGTTCTCTCTTTTTGTCAGAGAGAGCTAGGCAGCGTCCCTATTGTCTCGGCGCCATCTTCCCTCTATATTAATACTTGTAACTAGAGATACAAACACCTGACCTCAAGGAGGACAATGGTAATAGTACAAAGGAAGGAAACAATGGGAGTGATATATTACAAAGAGAAACTGTTTCTTTTTAAACAGATTAAAACTGTCACTGATCTAGAGTGTCTGGAAATCAGTGAATTTATCAGTTAATGAACATCCTCAGACCACAGAACAGGTCTACATAGCGGGGTTTGCCTCTTGCTGTAGGATTCTGTTGAGTGTCTTTAAAATAATCTTCGAGGACTTTATCTCTTCAAGACTGTGGCCCTCCTCCACAGCACATACTTCTCTGATCTTCTAGCCAGTAAAATTGCAAGGAACAAGGAGGCTGAGCATGGGAGAGTTCTGAAAGACCAATCTGAATTAGGGTACCCCACTTTCCTATCCTCCTATCTTCCAGAATTCAGGCACAAACTGAACTGATGGAGAGAGAGATTGGAACAAGCATAATTCTATTTAGTTGAGTACCCAGAAGAGTCTCTTTCATGTTTACTTTATAAGAGGAATTTTCTCTTATAAAAACTAATTTTTTCTTAAAATAATGTTATAATTATACAATTTCTATTTTTTTTTTTTGGTACTGGGGCCTGATCCTGGTTCTAATCAAGCAGGGCACCAATGGCTCACATCTGTAATCCTAACAACCAGAAGGCTGAGATCTGAGGATGGTGGTTTGAAGCCATCCTGGGCAAGAAACTCCTACAGACTCTAATCTCCAATTAAGAACCATAAACCAAACAAACAAAGCCAGAAGTGGAGCTGTAGCTCAAATGGTAGAGTGCTATCTTTGATCAAAAAGTACTCAGAGACATCACCCAGGTCCTGAGTTCATACCCTTTGACCACACACACACACACACACACACACACACACACATACACACACACACACACACACACACACACACACACACACACACGCATGCACACTCGTGCACGAACAGAGAAAAAAAGCTAAAGACCATGCTGCAGGTTAAATGCCTAGCATACCTGTCACATGACAAAAGCTCCATCAATGTAAATGTCTGCAATCAAAGAGGAAATGAAAGGACCTGATAAGGTCTTTATATTAAGCACAAAGAACCCACGCACTTTCTCACATTGAACTTATCACTTTTATGTTGATCTGAAATGAGAAAAAGTCCTTTGAGAATCTACCATTTCAGCCCAACGAAAATGCACTTCAAATACAGACCCAAATGAAGTCTCCATGCTAAGAATTTACATTATGTACAACAAAGGAGATAAATGCATTTTTGTGGTTTACTTCTGGAGACCTCTGGTATGGTGAGTTGGCTCCTTGCAATTTTTTTCTGTAAAGAAACTTTATAAGACATTATCCAGAGAGCTTTCTAATCCAATCTAGTTGCGATTGCATCTTTGTTTTCAAAGAAACTATTTTTGGAATTGTTGGTTTAGAGTTCCAGCTTTTGGTGTTGTCAAAATTAAATAGATAGAGATACTGGGCAGGATGTAACTGAATCAGCTAATGGAACTCATGTGTTGAAGAAACCCTACTTGACAGAAAAGAAATGAAGGTCAAAGTTGGGGGTGGGGACAGCAGGGAAATACTCTTGGGAATGATAATGCATGCAATGTAGAGTCTGAAATACATTGGAATCTGAAGAGGTTTTATATCATCTTTTCTTGAAAGGAAATTAAATTGTAGTATGAAGCTATGCTGTCCTAAAATAGTAGCCATCTTTCTTGTTTATTTTTAATTAAATTCCATCCAGATAAGGGATCCTCATCTTCTTTTATATGAGCTTTGCTGACTGTCACTGATCCGGGTAGCAGATAAACAAAACACCTTCCAAATTGGAACCGTTTGGGATAGTTACTTTTAGAAACCTGGTTTTGACAATCAGATAAACTGAATATCTTTCAGCAGGGAATGAAAAACCCTTGTTTATCTTGGTAACTGAAATCACCTCTGAAGCATGAGAGAAAATTTACTACACAAAACAGTATTTTTATCTCATTCTCTGTGATGAGAAATGCTCTAGGGAGATAGAGAAGCTATTTGATTGTTGTTATCTGAAGCACTCTGGGACTGCTCCCAAACAAAGAAATGACCAAAAGTATTTAGACCTATTAGCTCTGCAAAATATTCTCATATTCATTCATTCATTCATTCATTCACTATTTAATAAGCATTCTATTATTAACAGGGCACCAAACTCATGCGCTTACAACATAACCATGTTACTGCACTACGTGGTTAAAATACACCCTTTCCATGCAAGTACAACAAAACAAGCAACGGTGTAATATAGAGAGTGTCATCTGTAAAGGAAGTGAGTGAGCTTCTATGAATAAGTAAACGCGAGACATGGAGTTAAAAACCACATCCAATTGCAGATCATAAATGTTTAGACACTATTCTGGGTATGTTGAATTGCTGAATGTGGTAGACAGCTTGGGATGTGAGAATAAGAATGAAGGATGAGTTTAACAAGATAAGTTGCAAACTAGAATGGCCAGGTTTCTCTACCACTTCATTCTATTTCTCCCACTGTAGCTATAGTTCAGTTCTATTATTGCTCCTAAGCTTTGTGCAGTAAGAGCCAACATCGTACCCTGTGCAATATTAGATGAACTGTTCCCATTGTGTGTGCAGCTTAGACGCAATAAAGACAAAGAAAACAGTGTTTGTTTGCAAAGTAAAATGTTTGACTTCTTGACTGTCCTTAGTCAATGTTTGTGAATATGTATGTATGTATATATACATATATGCGTATGAACAGACAAAAATATACAGATGGAAACATGCCAACTTCAGTTCTGCTAGTTCCTTACTATCACTTGAGCTTTCTAACCTCTACTTTCATTACAGTATAGGGGAGAAATGACACCCATGATAAAAGAAGGTGATTCGCATATGCAAGTTCTCTTTCTTTGCAATGGAACTAAAGTTTCTAAGGCTCTTCCTCCAATGTTTTCTATCATTTTAATACGGGTATTGAAGAATTACACTTTTGATAAATCTGGGCTTTGCCATTGAAGTGCTTTTGTATTCTTGTCGGAATTAAGGCAGAGAGAGATAACTGAAGTATCAGGTCACGCCATAGCCTTGCTTCCTTGATCACCTCCTTCATTCAATGATTTAATTCAATGATAAGTGTTGGAAAATGGGAGAGAAAGGAGAAGGCCAGATTCAGTCTCAATGGCTGGGAATGTTTCTTGGACACAGCAACAAGGCATAGCAACATTTTAGAGGGAATGGAGGATGTGTACAGAGGTGGGTTTGGAGTTAGACTTTTCTGGAGTCTGAGCAAGGAGACAAAGGCTATTGAAAAGGATATTAGGGCTAGGGAGCAGAAGAGACTTTTGGTTAGGCCCACAATGGAATGTTGAAGGCCAGGCTTAGGTCAGATTGCCCTACCTGTATACCAAACACATCCACAAGTAACTGGAGTTTCGCCTTAGCTGCATATGCACCAGGTGGGAGTCAATCCTTTTACATGAATCCTCTCTGCTCTTCTTAATCATCCATCTCCCACATCACCACCAGTCACTAATCAGTTCACTGGCTCTATTTTGTTTTCTCCTTGAATATCACAAAGCTGGCGTCATTTAGCGTGCAGCCCTTTCATATTCCCTTCTTTCAGTTAGTAATATGCTTTTAAGTTTCCTCCCCCTGCAGTTGTTTTTTAATTAATTTTTAGCTGCTATTATAAAGGTAATATACAGAGGGTTTATAATTATGTAACTCAGGTAATAAGTACCTTCTTTTCATACCATGTCACCCCTTCCTCTGTTCTCTCCCACTTTTTCCTTCCTATCCCCATCCACAAATTTTATAGTTCATTTTCAATATGCGTACCTTTATTTACCATCTGTCCCTTTTATGTCAGTTTTCAGCATTGAATAATACTCCCTTCTTTAGACAGACCATGGTTTATCTGTCATTTATCTCTTCACCTATTGAAGGACATCTTAGTTGTTTCAAAATTTTTTGTTTTGTTTTGTTTTTAAATTTTATTGTTGGGGTAATGTATGGAGGAGTTACAATTATGTTCATCAAATAGTGGACACATTACTTCTCATGCATTGATAGCCCTTCTCATGTTTTTGTCCCCCTTTCCTTCTCCCACCCCCTCCCAATCATCTTGTTTCCCCCTTCCCTTCCCTATTTCAAATGAATAAATAAATGTATATATAATACACCAGATAACAAAGTCAGATAAAGTAACCACAGGAGATTAACCATACAGGGAAAAAAAGAGAAAAGAAAAAACTGCACATGGAACATTAAGAACAACAATCACAAAGATAAACCTCTTGTTTCCATACCCTAGAGTTCATTTTGTTTAGTCGCATCCCATGCATTCCTGTTTTAGTGAGGCTTCTAGCTTAGACTGTTTTTTCTCCTGATTACTGGGAGAAAGGTAAAAGGAGGAAGAGATAAGCTAGAGTGTTCTGTTGCACAATTAGGGAGGTTCTAGAAGGAAATCGCTACTGTTGGCTTCTTAAAGTATTAAGCAATAGTTATGGCTCTTCATTGTTATGCTAAGACTTCTTTCTACCTGTCAGACTTGAAACTGATGCCTAAACCATGAGGACCAGCTTTTCTTGCTTGGGAAAGAGCCCAACCACCTCCAGTACTTTCTCATATCCTATCTACAGTAGTCACACAAAGTCCACATGAGGGGTCTTTTTTCAATAGAGAGAGAACAATAGATTTAGGCAGGAGAACATGGGACATAAGCCGCCAGCCTCCAAAGAAGATAACCTGTGTGACCCAGTGGTAGAATGCTAACCTAGCATGCACGAAGATCTGGGTTCGATTCCCCGGTACCATATGCATAGAAAAAGCCGGACGTGGTGCTGTGGCTCAAATGGTAGACCGTTAGCCTTGAGAAAGCCCAAGGACAGTGCTTAGGCCCCGAGTTCAAGCCCCAGAACTGACATAATGACAACGACGACGAAGACTACGACGAGGAGACCTGTGGTTCCCCAAACAGTCATGCCAAATAACAAACAAGTATTGAAATTTCAATTGTTACCCCAAAGGCTTTAAGAAAACTACCTTGTTAAAATTAAAGGAATTCAGCTAGGGAACCAGTGACTCATACCTATAAACCCATTGCAGTTTAAAGGCAGCCCAGACTCTTATCTCTAATTAACCACCAAAACACTAGAAATGGTGCTGTGGCTCAAAGTGGTGAGTGAAAAGCTCATGCACAGCACTCATGCCACGAGTTATAGTCCCATGACTGGCCACCCAGCCACCTGGCACAAAAAACTCAGGGAATTCAGAATTACAGTATTCAACATTAAATTTTATCAGATACGTTTCCAGGGGATGTTACTCTGTGAGTCAAGGCAGTAAATTACTTATTACTCTAATAATTTGCACTCTAGATGATATCGTCTGCTTTTTCATAATGCTAAATAAGGACAAAGACTACATTACAGAATCAAGGGTATTCTCAGTTTCCATGTGTTCTCAAACTGATGTTGCAAGTTAATCTTGAAAAACAGAAATCCCTATCCATTCCTCTGAATATTATAATGTACAGTTTAGTTCAGAGCAATTCAAATATTATTTTGCAAATCTCATCAGTTTTTTTTTTTTTACCAATTGCCTCTTTTTTCTTTAGCAACTTGCTTTATAATTTGGTAATATTGCCATCACAAGATTGAGTTCACCAATTGCTAATAAAATTGCTGACCCCCTACAGAAGAAATATTGATATGTCACAGGAAAACAAATCTTGGGCGAAAAAGTACAATAATTAAAACCATGTATTTTTATTTTACTATGGCATTGTTTTATTTTTCCCCAACTATAAAATCCCTTTACCGTAAATTCTAGAATTCACAAGACCTTTGGGAATTGGGTTTCATATAAGTATACATGGAATTCTTTTTCAAATAACCTGAGAACCTTAGATTTATCTTGAAATTTTGATTTGTACAATTCACTCCTTTTTATTAAGTAATATTTCAAGTATTTCTAAATAAAAGTTCTACTTTAAGTAAATACCCCTCGGGAAATCTGAACTGGTTGTGAAATTTGGATTTTTAAATGAAAGTTCAAATGAGAAATAAACAATTTACTTGGCTACTTGACATGGCCAATAAACAAGAAAAACATCCCAATGTGATCTGAAATATTTCACAATTTAGTGAACAGGGTGTAACCATTTAATAATAATGTTAACCTAAAGGCTTATTTAAGTCAGTGTTTTGTTGGGTTTTTTTTCTGAGCAAAGTTAGTACTATAAGAAAATAGAATGTAAGTGAACAAAATATGAACCCGACCAAAGACCCTGGAGAAGGCATGGTGTCAGCCACAGAAAACTAGGAAAGCCAAAAGATCACTAATGTCATGTCGATACTCTTATTATTCATCAAATCATCATTTGTGCTTTGTGTATTGCTCCTTCATCAACCAAGACCTGTGCCCTTTCAAGTTAGGAGAAGGATCTGAAACACAGTCTTTCTTGTGCTTTTAAGGAATCACTCAGTGAGCTGGCACACACATACTAAGTTTATTAGTGAGGTTCACATCTCAGAAACACCAGTTTACCATGTTACCTCAGGGTGAGCGATCACATTTTTAGGAAAACTTGCCCCCTATGATGTAGAATAAGAGCGAAGATATGCTTTCTATAAAAGGACAGCTAGGCTTACAGTGTAGGCTAGTCACAGAGTGCTTGCCTAGCATGCACGAAGCCCTGGGTTTGCTTCCTGGACAGGAAAGTCTGTGAGACTCTTACCTCCAATTAACTACCAGAAAACTGCAAGCACTACTGTGGCACCAAGAGGTAAAGTAGGTAGATTGAGCACAAAAGCTCAGGGACAGCACCCAAGCCTTGAGTTTAAGCCCCAGGTGCCAAATACACACACACACACACACACACACACACACACACTACAACTCATCACTAATAACAAAGATAGTAGCAGCAGCAGCAGCAATGGGAAGTATTTATTAACTAGGATGCATTTCTAAGATCTTACATCTTTAATACCAATTATCACAGCAACTCCATCAGATCAGATTTTTTATATCTACACTTTGGACATAAAGAATTAAGTTTCAGAGGGGCTAGTTATCTTACCCAAGTAAATATTGCTAGGAAGGAGCAACTCTGTCCTTCCTCTAAGGCCTTCACTCTCCTTCCTTCCTATACCATCACCTTCATGCCAACTGCATTTTAAAATAATTGCCTATTTTGTGCAAGGAAGTAGAGCGTTATCCTTAAGGCTCTTAAGATTTTCTACACAGGACCTACACAGGACCAAAGTGAGAAGTTCTTACTGTGCTAATAATTTTCCTGGTATAAATGACTCCAAAGCTGATCCTCGCATGGTGCTTTGCAAACTGCACCTACTTGGTGCAGTGTAAAAATGCTGACCCCTCATGGTGTGGGGGAGGGGAGATCCTTTATATCTGCCAAGAACCATCAGATTGCAAACATGGGGATTAAAACAAAGAGAGATTTAGAGAAGACGTGAACATGAATTCAGTGGTCATCTTTTTAAATGCCAGGACGTTTCAATGTATACATGAGAACTTGAATTTTAAAACAGACACTATAGAATCATATGCAAATGCTAAGATATCTGCGTATTGTTTTCTGGAATGTGAATGCGAGGACTTCAGCTGAGTTGCTTTTCAATTAAACATAGAAAAGTTAGAAACTGTTCATCTATTCTTTCATCATTCGCTCCTTTAGATCACAGAAACTCTGGGTAGCTTCGTGACCCTGTCATGGTTCAGGAGACATGGTTAGAGAAGCTTATTCACTATCACACACTGCTTCCTTCTTTTTCATGATCATTTCTTTTCCCTGGGGTGGAACAGCATTAAAAGAGTGGGCACAAGCTTTGTAATTTCTGAATGACATCAAAGCCACAGGTTATTAAATTGTACTCCACATCTTGTAGGAAAGCCAGAAATTGTCATATTTTCCGTTTAAGGAAGTGTGGCAGAGTTTGCGTCTCAGAGCAGTTGCTAAACACAAACTTGTAAATTAGTGTTCTTGTAATCTTGACCTTCAGGAAGGTATCAGCTATTAAAAAAGAAAAAGGATGGTAAGTATGATGGGCTCGCTTCAGAACATGCGTTCAAAGATATCCAGCCTTTCACCTTCCAGCTCTCTTGGAAGACTTTTAGCTGCACTCTGAAAGCTCTAAAACTATAAAGTGGATTTGTGAAATAGCCCATAATCGCATGCATCTGATGACAGCCTTAAACTCCTCTTCCAAAGAGAGAACGAGTTCAGCAAAACCCAAACTTCATGACATCAACCACACTGGACCTTACTCTTTAAATCAGCTGGTATTCAGTGCAAGATTTAATCCATGTGTTCCCAATCTACTTATGGTTATCTCATCAAAATGTCATTTGCATGAGTGTTTCCAAGTTGCATGAACTTTGATTTGTCAGTTCCCCTAATGAATTCTAGTGAGAGTCACAGTTTGCCAGGGAAATGCTTCTCCCAATATCTGAGCTATTTTCAAACCCCAAACTTTGCAAATGTCACGTATGTGCTCCAACGATCATTTAAATAATCTTATTTTCTGCAACAATGTCTCCTCACTAGAAGTGTAGAAAACAGCTTTGTTGCCATCACAAAAGAGCTCATGGGACTAAAATTTTGTCAGCGACCTGTTATCACTGCTATTTATAAAAGACAGTCTTTCAACTGCAACCCAAACTGACCTGAAGGAGCTGAAAATCTTGTAAGGATACTGAATATAGGCACACATATTTTTTTTTACTGTGGCTAAAGGTCCTACAGTGCCTCTCTCTTGTATCGAATTATCATTCATCAGCTCAACAGTCAACAGCTCACAAACAGCTGACACATAAGGGATATCTTTGGTGTGTGTGTGTGTGTGTGTGTGTGTGTGTGTGTGTGTGTGTGTGTTTCTTCAAATTCTTCTGCCATGTGCCTTTATAATTTCATCCCATCTGGTATAATCTTATTTTTTTGGCAGTAGATTGTCCCTTCTCTTCCAAAATTCTATCAATACTTTTATCATTTCTTTCTTCTTTTGTATGTATCCATAATTGGTAAAGACAAATCTAACTGGACCACTGAGAATAGTACTGAGAATAGTATGCACACATCTATCAGTATTGGTGTGTGTATGTGTGTGCGTGCATGTGTGTGTATGTGTGTGTGTGTGTGTGTGTGTGTGTGTGTGTGTTGTTTGTGTTTATACCCAGAAGTCTAACCTCCTGAGTAGGAAAAAATTGCAAAGAATTGTACCTACCTTACCTTCAGGGGGGAAAAAGGAAAAGTCCATGTTTTGTGAGCTTCTAATGCTCCTACTTTTCCATTGTAGACCATCAATCTCTTTCAAGGAAGAGGAAGGAGTACAATGGACTTCGAGGTGGGGTACATGTAAAGATCTAGAATATAAGGGCAAAAAGAACAGGCCATGTGTGCCTAGTTTGTATTTCTAATCTCTTCCACTACTCGTGGTGTAGGCAAGACTACAGTGAATTATCTCTATACCTGAGCAGATGTACTTCACAGCCATCACATGAGAACGTCATACAGCAACAGCTGGAATGAGAATTCTTATGCTTATTTTGGGTTTTCCTTGGGTTTTCTTATTTGTAACTCAAGCTCAAGCCAAGAAGTACATTTCATTACATGATGTAACTTGAATTCTTTACCCCTTTCAGTAAATACATGTTGATACATATTAGGAATTCATACTGATTACCTTAATAGGAAATTCACTTGTACCAAAAAATGTAATTCTCAAGAAGAATTCAGTCATTATACATTTAGAGGTACAGAGTCTCAGAGCTAGGAAAGAATCTAGAAATAGCAATGGTCACATTAAATAAGGACTTCAAGAGAGGTGATGATGTGCCTAGCTTCTGTCAAAACTCTGTCTACAACATTGGATTCCTCATTCAGTTCTATGTTTTTTCATTATGTGATATTTTGAGAACTCACCTTGTTGTGTACTTCCTTCTCCCCATCCTTAGCTAGATTATAGATCTCTTCTATCCAGCCCACCCAAGTACATTATGCATAACTGGACAGTTTGAAGTAGTCACTAAGTTCTCGTAGGATGAATGAGTAAATGAATGAATAAGTAGTGTAAACAAGAATGGCTAAGTGGATGAGAAAGCCCAGAGAACCCACAATCCCCCATGCCTTGCCTCCACAGACACCCTTCATCTGTGGCTTTGCAGTCAGCAAGAAAAATATTTAGAACTCTGTTCAACTCACAATAATTTTTTAAGAGGCTGTAGGTTTCCAAACTAAGGGAGATCACAGTTCTGAGGGAGGTTAGAAAGGCATAATGGAGGGGTGGTTAGAAATAAACTGCCTGATGCCTGCAGGCTGATACCAGGCTTGTATTATATGGTAAGCCATCACATGACCATCCAAACAGTAAAAGAAAAATCAGCTGAGACCAATACAGTCAACCAAGATACCTGCTAACAGTCCTGGGCTTCATTACAATAACAACTCTGTATCATTTTTAGCCATGTGAAATTGACTGCCTCCAGGATGTTTCTGATATCATGACATGCGTGAAAACTAAGGATAGAAAGAAGGAGCAAATCAGATTCTGGGAAAAACTCTGATGCATTCCTGGAATTTCCTCCCTCTTCCCCTTCTTTAACTCATGAATAATCCTCCCCTGTACAAAATTACCATAGACAAGCTTTGCAAAATCCCAGGGAATATAATTCTCAGTACTTTCACTCTAATAAAACATTTTACCCATGCTTATTTTGTCTGCTCTGAATTCTTTTCCTGATAGTTAGAAGACCTGGTAACTCTGTAGGGAGGTCACAACTGGTCTCCTTATCTCTGAGACTGCCTCAATCTTCTACCAGCAGAAATTCCACTCAATCTTTATAATTATCCATATCTAGAGGTTTTGTGTAAGGGAGAGCCTGCAATAGTCAGTCACATCCAACTGTCTGCAAAAGATTTTTAAAGACCTTGCACAAATGGGCTGGGTCTTCTAAAGGAGAGATATTAGAATATGAATGGTGAGGAAAGATTAGAAGAGTGAACCCTATAGAAAGATCTTGAAACTGGAGTTTTAGGCTAAAATGTTCTGGTTTTAGAAATCCTAAAAGATGCTAGCCTTGGTGAATGGCAAAGAATGAGAGGTTTCATCTAGTGTCCCAAAGTTGTCTTCAAAGGGCTTATTGAAACTTTGAGGTTGTATAAGAGACAGAGACAACAGATGTGTTTGCAGTATGTGTAGCTTACAGAGCAGGTAAGCCTGCTGAGGCTAATGGTCTGTGTGCTCCCTATCTCAGGTTGGGTTCTGGATGTAGTTCAGATGTTGTTTTCACTTGGGAGAATCAATGTGGCTCTGAAGAGATGATACTTTCTACTCCAGTGGCAACCTCATCTGTCTACATAACTGTCCTCATCTGGGGAGGGATGATCTGCCTTGCTAAGAGTTGCTTTGGTCCCTTGGCCTAAAGATGTTATGAATATGTCCTGTCCATCCTGCAATCTAAGGTATCTGTAGAAAAGCAAGGAAGTGAGTGAGCAAGCAAATGAAAGAGAGAGAGAAAGAGAAAGACACAGAGAGAGAGACAGAGACAGACAGAGAGAGAGAGAGACAGAGAGAGACAGAGAGAGACTCAAAGGAGTTAAAGTAGCCAAAATTGAGTTAGTTAGGCCAGGGACCAGGGCCCATCTTCAGTCTGTCATGGGGGAGAAAGATTGGATTTATTTACTTTTTTCCATAAAGAATAGAAACAGCAAAAAATACTGGATTAATACTCCGGAAGTTACCGGGACATAATTTTCAATCAACTCAATGTATTTGTCTCCCAAGGTATAGAATGCACCCTGCTGCTGAATATTTTGGGGGTAGAGTCTGGATGATCCCTCACTCAAACTTTATGATATAATTATGACAACTTATGTGGCCCTGCTACTGACACACTGTCATGATGTTTCACCAGTTCCTCTGCACTCAAATAGACAGATGATTGCTTAGCAATTGGTGATTCAATGGAAACAGAACATAAGCCAACTATAGCATTTCTCTCCTCTTGCTTACCTTGGAAAATTAGTTTTCTGGACAATGTATCATTACCACATTGTCTAGACCACAAGGACTCCTTCTCAACCTGGTATGGCTTAAAAGCAATGAGAATTACCATTCAATGTGCCTATTATGCCTGCAAAATGCTACAAGTATATTCTAATGTTAATAAAAGTAACAATTTTATATGCTTTGATGCAAGGCAATACTTCTTAAATCTTATTCCTACTGCTAAACTATATTCCTACCTGATGGGAAAGAAGAAATATATCTGGCAGTGCATAGCCAAGCTGCATGTGAATGAGGTAAGCTGAAATCTGAACCCCTGCTGGCGTTTTGAAACGCAGATTCATCAATCTCTTTGTTGTCTCTAGCCACTTCCAATGAACATCTTTCAGCTTATTATTTGCTTTCTTAACCGCATCACTTTTCACTGAGTTCAACATTCCTGTAGGATTCAAAGGATCTCAGTACATTCTTCCCAAATGAATTCAGAAGGTAAGTCAAAGAGAGGGGAAAGCATCTTTGAACAGGATCCCGTTCATAATGGGGGAGTGGAGTGACGTAGGAGTCACTTTGTGACTCAAAAGTGTTAACCATACATTTCCTCCTGAGGACTTCCATGTTCTAGTCTACGCTGCTAGTGACCTGATAACTGACTTCTCCCAAACAACTCACCTACCTCCTTTGTCTGGGCAAGGGAAGATAATGTGTGAGACCACACAGGAAATTAAGAGACTGCTGGTGAGAGCAAGAATTGAAAGAGTCATCACCTGTAGTCTCTCCCTAACTTCCCTTCATATTGTAGGGGCTCCCTTCAATCGTAGGATATTACACCGTGAGGAGTTAAGTTCTTCAGTGGATGCAAATTCATGTTTATAACCAAAACCCTGTGTGACTCATGTTCATTGGACACTGAAGATTTTATCCCACTGCATCTTGGTGTATACTTTTACTTCTTACATGAGTCCAGCAAGGAAACATTCTGACACACCTCAAATTGCAGGCAGTGGCCTGGTCTGGTCACTTCCACAGGCAGCAAGTGACAGCAGAACCCTCGTGTGCATGGAGAGCTGGTGCTTCAAGGATTAGAAAAGCCAACTGCGATGATGGCGTCAGAGTGTAAATTCCACTTGCACCACAGATGAAGAACCCTGGGAAGCATCACACACACACACACACACACACACACACGCACACGCACACATACATGGGTATAAAGTTTCAGGGGTAGCATGACCCACTGTGTTGATGCATTAAAGGTCATCCTGTTTCTAGGGCCTACTGGAATAGAGCCCAGGCTGCGTCCTTTAGTATCTCTTGGCCTCCAGATTTTGTATTCCCAGTATATTTTACAATTATTTTTTGAGACCCACAAGCACGAAAAAAAAAAAGGAGAGAACTGAGTCAAGCTAAGGTTACCTGGAGAAGCATGGCACACACAGATGCAAAGTGTAACACACTAGTGGGCCTTTTTTTATCTCCTTGTAAAGTTGTGCTGGGAACATTGAGTAGACTTCTGGGTTCATGTCTTTCCTGGGGAGATGATAGGCTCCCTTAAAAACAGGCATTGGTTTTTGTTCATTTTGTCTCCCAAGTGGCATAGAACTGCACATCCGATACTATTTGTTAGCTTTTTGAATCTCTGTCTATTTTGAATCTATATTTGTTAGAATTTTGAATCTATTTTGAATCCTTTTTCTTTCTTTTCTTCTTGCGCAGTTATGGGGCTTGAACTTAGGGTTTGAGCACTGTCTCTGACCTTTTTGTTCAAGGCGAGGCTTCTACCACTTGAGCCACAGCCCTATGTCAAGCTTTTCCTGAGTAATTTATTGGAGATAAGAGTCTTATGAGCTTTTCTGCTTGGACTGGCTTTGAATCACCCTCAGCTCTCAGCCTCTTGAGTAATGAGAATTATAGGCCTGAGGCCACCCAGCACCCACCAGACAATAATTCTTTAAAAATTAAATGAATAAGGCTGGGAGGGGGACTGAGTGCTAGAGTACTTCCCTAGCATGCATGAAGCCCTAGGTTCGATTACTTGGTACTATATATACAGAAAAAGCCAAAAATGTTGCTGTGGCTCAAGAGCAGAGTACTATCCTTGAGAAAACTCAAGGCTGGTGCCAGGCCCTGAATTCAAGCTCCAGAATTGGCAATAAATAAACAAACAAACCATTCTGGTTGGCTACTAGTGCTTCATATCTCCATTCTTAACTAACTCAGGAGGCTGAGCTCAGGACAAGAAAGTTTGTGAGAGTCTTATCTCCAACTAACCACCAAAAAAAGCAAGAAATGGACCAATGGCATAAGTGATAGATTATCAGCTTTTGGTAAAATAGCTAAGAAACAGAGCCCAGGCCTTGCATTCAAGGCCCAGGACTGGTACTAAAAATTAATTAATTAAAACAAGTAATCCCATTCTGAATGGAAAAAACTAGAAATCTAGTAACATGAGTGGTTTTCCAGATTCCTTTAGAGTCAGGACACATAATGAGGTCAGCTTCCACCAAATGCACCTAAGTCAGTCTAGGTCACAAAGTAGGGTTCTGTGGACAAGTGCAGTCATGAATACACTTGGCTATTCTGTGGCCACTGGAGTCAGTCTCCAGGGACATGGTGTTAGCCTAGAGCCTGCGATTCCCAACTTTTCACTTAAACAGATTCTGCCATATAACACAGCTTTCTGACGAAAGCTGATTAGTTCATTTGATTCTAGTCACCTGCAATTTAGCTCTGATTTGGTGCTTACAAAATTTTTTTTCAAATAAATGCTAGGTTGGTAAGATACCAAATGCACTGTATAAACATTAGTTCCACTCAAAAGGTCCATCTCAAATCAGACTCACTCTTGGTCCTCAAAATCATTTGTTGGCTTTCAAAGTAGATCCATCATTAATAAGTAGCAAAAAGTTCCAGAAACACCTCTGTAAGGATTCTGAACTGTATTTTTTTATCTCAACATAAAACAGTGCTAAGAAAGAAAAGTGAAGGTTTGTTTCATTAACACATAACAAAATAAACCAAACTTTTGCCAGGTGCTGGTGGCTCATGCCTGTAATCCTAGCTACTCAAGAGGTTGTGATCTGGGGATTGCCTTTTAAAGCCAGACCGGGCAGAAGAATCTGTGAGACTCTTATCTCCAAGTAACCACCAGAAAATGAGAAGGTACACTGTGGCTTAAAATGGTAGCCATGAGCAAAAGAGTCCAGGGACAAAACCCAGATCCTAAGTTCAAGCCCCACAACTGACAAACAAAAACAAAAACAAATCCTGCTATTATCTAGAAATCCCCCGAATTGGTCATTCTTGTCCATCTTACTTACTATATTTGAGTAGTACTATATATTCTCAATGCCAACAAAAGTGAAGGTGAGAAAAGATAACTTCTTAAATCTTTACATTTTGAAATAAAAGATATGGTATGAAGTTAGGGCTCTAGTACAATTATTTGAGTAAGAAATACCTTCAGTCTTCAGATTTGGGTCAAAGGCTTGACCTTGAGAAAATATATTTAAAATGCTGTTTGTTCGTGAGAATCCCATAAAAGACCTCTGGAACCCTTCCTTGAGCTTCAGTGGATAAAGCTAAAACTTGGACAATAAACATCAGCCTAAGCTTTTGAGGCAAGGCTTAGCTCCTCTGTGTGCGAATATCAGGGAAGCAGAGAGCTCTCCTCTGAGTCTCTTTGGTGCCAGAACAGCTGTTGGAACTCCCCCAACCTAACACTTTCGTGTAAATTATTGTCTTCTTGTCATGGAAGCTTCTGAGCCAGAGGCTCAGCCTTCTCTGCCTGAAAAATGGCCTCTCCCTCAGCAATATTCTGCTTTCTCAACTATTAAGGTAGAATGACAGGTGCTGTCCCAGTTTAGTCAAGGATTAACTTAGCTTGCCAAGATGCTTCTGTGATGGATGGATGTGTTGATGGATGAAAGGAGCTATGCTCCAGCAGGAAAGCAGGAAATTTTTGACTCAACTTACAGGAGAGAGAAGATTGGTAAGTCTTTTTCACAATCGTAAGGCCATCAGGGGTATTCAAAGGAGAGAGATCTCACACAACTGTACCCAAAATGATGCTGGGCTGGGAAAGATATTAGAACAGAGTGCTGGGCATGAGATAACTGTCCATTTTTGTCTGGACCTCATGTCCCTCCTTGAGAAAGCATCCATGCATTGATTTTGCTCTCTGTTACAACAGATTCTATGTGATCACCGGTTGTGCAATCAGGGGTGGCAGCCACTGCGTTCTTCTTAAGTGAAGAAGAGATGAAATCATTTCTTTCACTGTGATTAGAATTAAGTAGCATAAGCTAGACAACAAGTAAGATAAACAGGTGAAATTTCAAACCGTGAGAAGTTCCTATAGGAAAGAATAAGGAAGAAATAATCGAGCAAGAAGGAAGGAAGAAGAGAGCAGAGATTTACCACCTGGAGAGATACTGGTGGAAACCTTACTCCAGCCTGTCCTCTTCTCTGAAAAACTCACACCTACAAGATTGTGACTCTATACTAGATGTTCTTTGGGCATTTTTCTGATTTTTTTCAGCATCCTCCATTGCTCCTTTTCTTTCGATATACTGTGTCATCTTTGCAAAACCATCTTTAAGATTATAGATTATATGTAATTATTGTTAACTTCTCCACTAGATTACAAGTCTATTAATGACTGCAGTACACTTTCTCTTCCAGTAACCGGTGCGTAGATGGTGAATGCAACTTTGTGGAAAGAACCATTCATTTCAACTTTAGCATCTTCCATAACATGTCAGCCAGCCTTGCTCCCAATATTCTGACTTTTCTATGGCCTACTGCCTTTCCTACCATTTATTCACATTCTTCTTTGTGAGTAATAATTTTTAAAGGAAGGTGCAACTCACAGTTCTTGTTTTTGAACCCTCATGTTAGATATATTACAATAATCAGAATTGTATGAGTTCTCTTAGATTTTCACACTATGAAAGAGTGGTTATTTAGTGAAAGAGTGGTTATTTAGTAAACATTTCTTCAATTTAATGGAATTAATGAGATGGCATGGCCTATGGATATATATATATATATGTGTGTGTGTGTGTGTGTATTTGCATATCTATGTGTGTACATATCTATGTATTTATGGAACATTATTCTTACTGTCTAGAAAAGCATTAATGTTGCAACTTAAGATCTTGTAGCTATTGTGTGACCACTCCATAATGAAAGTCCAAATGTTTGGGCACATTTCATTCTGAAGCTATATAAGTGGGTTCAAAGACCTTGTCCCTGAGATTCAAAGATGATCAGAAAGTCAAGACAGAAATAGAGAACCCTGTGAACACATCTGAGCATCCAAATTCTTCTGCGAACCAAATATACTCTTGGATTTTTAGTCACAAGAATGAAGACTATTCCCTTTCTCATATGTTAAGGTGACTTTAAATCATATGTTATTCTCTTAATAGTGTCAAGAGAAAGGTAAGAGAAAGGTAAAATAAAGCTTGAGTGGAGAAAGTTAGAGATAGGCTTAGAACCTGTTTTTGCTTTTCTAAATTGCAGATTTTTTTGGTTAAAATTATTCACTATAAGCAAAGAACTCAATTTAAACTAATTTTGTAAAGAAGGAACATATATTTTAAAAGAAAAGAAAAGAGAAAAGGTAAAATTATATATGGGTAGGATATGTCATGAATTTGTACAAGCCAAAATAACATAACAAATGATAGCAAATAACTTTAATTTTAAAAAGAAATTTATTAAAACAAAATAGAACAAATCAATAGCAGTCATATACACAAAAAATCACTTGGAAGATACAGAAGAATCATAAAAATCAAAGAGAAAAATAAAATAGGCAAGAAGGGGGGAAAGGAAATAATACAAGGTTAGAAAGAAATATCAACCCTTTATAGCAATCTATGAGGTTTCTGAAACATAATGAAGTAATTTGAATAAACAGAAAGACATAATCATATTCTTGGAAAAAATGTTTACTTAAAGATGTTAGTATTGAGAGACAACATAGTACATTAAGGACAACAATCATTCATTATATGGCTTTTGTTTCAATATCCTGGAGGTCCTTTCAATTAGCTTCATATTATATGGCCTTATGTATCAAGATTTTGCTCTATTGCAAATCTCTGCTAGTCTCATCTCCTTTGCTGTCTCTTGGTTATCTCATATTGGTATAGTATCTCACTTTGTTATCTGATATATTGAATTTATTTGTATTTGGATATTTGAAATTTGATAGGGAAGGGGGGAAAACCAAGACGGGTGGGGGGTGTGGGGGGGAGGGAAATGGGTACCAAGACATGTGAAAGGGTATCAATGTATGTGAATTAATGCACCTTCTATCTGGCAAATATCATGTACCCCTTTTACTAATTACAATAAAAAAATTTTAAAAAAAAGATGTTAGTATTGTCTAAATTCATTTACAGTGTAACACTCTCACTCAATATGACCATACTAGCTACTTTTAAAGTCATTTAATTGTAAAAAGCAAGCACACAAATAATGGTAAAGAACACTAGTGGGAAGGATGCCACTAGATATGAAGATATACATTATAAAATCATTAAGTGGTACAGTGTCCTCCCTCCCTTCCTCCCTCCCTCCCTCCCTTCCTCCCTTCCTTCCTTCCTTCCTTTCCCTTATCTAACCCTCCTCCCTTCCCATCTTGCTTTTTATGTTACTTTGTTGCTAAGTTCCTTTCTTTCATGAAGATAATATTATGTTTTCCTAAAAGTGACGCAATAGATAAATGTTTCAGAGTTGAATTAAGTTGAGTCTATGTTCTCACAGAAAAGAGAACCCAAAAGTAAACTCAAATACAAGTAAGTCTTCAATAACAATAGTATCTCAAGTCAGTAAAGGAAACATAAGGTTTAAACAAAGCATGGTAGGAAAAATGACTAGTTACATGAGAAAAATTATAGTTTTTCTTCCTACCATTCTAGGCTAAACATAAAACAGATAAAAAGCATAAATGATTAATTCTTAAATATACAAGTGCTAAAATAAACTTAAGTTACCTTTAGATAAATTATTCCAAAATCTAGAGGTGATAGAACAAATACTTTTAATATTTTAATATTTGTTTATTGTATACATAAATAATTTTATACATAAAAATAATTTAAAAAGAAGAAACCTCTTATAGAGCCAGGAAGAGCACCAAAGGTAAAACAGACTTTTGCAACTTATACAATGATGCACTCATAAGTATTACTTAAAAATAGAGAAGAAAAAGTAACCCAACAGAAAATGTCAAGTAGTAGGTATATAGACTTCATAAAAAGGAAATATGTGGCTCTTTATAATATGAAAAGATAAATACCTAATGTTACTCATAGGAAAAGGAATGGAAATAAAACTACTCCAAGCTATTATTTGTTACCTCTCAGAGCTCGTCAGACAGCCAAAAGTTTGACAATGTTCTCCACTGTCAATAGAAATAAAATAAAACATAACCTCCATAGAAAGAAAGAAATTTGACAATTCCTAATAAAATTGCATAGGCATGGGCCCTTTAGCCCAGTAATACTACTTATGAAAACCTGTGTTACAGATATACTGGCAAAAATACAAAAAGAAATCTGTATGAGGCTATTAGAAGTGTCTCTGCTTGTAAATACAGAAGGCTTGTTGTGGTTATGGTCCATCAGTGAAGTTCTAGTTGAATAAGCTATGGTAAATTCCCATGATGGAGTATGGTTGATGCTACAGAATACAAACTAACTCTATGTCTTACTCTGACATAATCTCCAGAATCATTCATTAAAGTAACAATGAAAAGTAGAAAAATATGCACTGAATGCTTCCACTTCTCTACAAAAGACGTGTGGGTACAAATAGTCTCTACATGCACATGGACATATAAATAGGATTGTTGTATATGTATTTTAAATGAAGGACGATCATGAAACAAATGTAAGAATGGTTTTAACAAGGCATGTTGAGACAAGAATAAAGAACATGATGATAAGCTAGAGTTCTCAGACTAAATGGGTTTTGAACATATGTGCTTGGAATCATTAAATATTTTCCATGGTTATTTAATATTAATGTTTAAAGAAGCAATTTGTAAATTAAGAAAAGGAAACTAAAATAAGGAACCCCAATTAGATATTGGCTTGAGGGGTAGCTGTACATAAGTTATTTAAATGATTTTTAAAATACAAAACTGACTACATACACATACATATCCTAGGGAGCATTTTCCCTTATAATACACGATATCTTAAACACACACACACACACACACACACACACACACACTATAGTAAACACATCATTTGAGCACTGTTGATATTATTACTCTAAAATTTATCTGTTGGGTAGTTAGCATTCTCAGCAGGAAAAGGGAGGAGATGGGACAGAAATAAGGTCAATGGTAGTACATTTGCCTAGTACCCACAAGGCCACATATTTACTTCCCAGCACTGTAAAAGAAGAGTAGGAAGAAGAGAAGAACAGGAAAGAGGAGAAGCACACACACACACACACACACACACACACACACACACACACACACAGAGTTCAACTGATCTGTTTTGTTTTGTTTTGTTTTGTTTTTTAACTGCTAGGGGTAGAGTTGGTTATACAGGATAGTACGCTGAGGCTGGAGGGTTGTGGTTTCAGAGTAGCCTGGGCTACAGTGAGAGACTTCTTATTACTGAAAGATTATTGCTAATAAGCATAGAGGGCCAAGTTTCCTCAACAAAACAATTAATATACGTTTGAGGGAAAGGAAATTCTGTTATGTTTATTTGATTGTTACTCATAGAATATATCTATTTAATTATCAAACTGTACTCCATGAATATATACAATTGCTACCCATCAATTTAAAAGAAAGTTTATATTGTTAGAGGTAAGACTTAAAGTTTTTACATATAAAATAAGGTTAAGATTTGGTTGAAATAAGCTGGATAAGAGTAGAATGAGTAAAGTGTGAACAGAATCTTCCTTCTTTCTTTCCTTCCTTCCTTCCTTCCTTCCTTCCTTCCTTCCTTCCTTCCTTCCTTCCTTCCTTCCTTCTTTCCTTCCTTCCTTCCTTCCTCTTTTCTAACCTTCTTCCCCTCCCATCTTTCTATGTTACTTTGTTGCTACTTCCTTTCTTTCTTGAAGATACGTTTTCCTAAAGGACACGCAATAGATAACTGTTTCAGAGTTGAATTAAGTTAAGTCTATGTTATCACAGAAAATAAGAGAATGCTCTCTTGGCTCCCTTTATACATCTGGCTTTGCAGGATATGAAATTAGCACTTGGAAATCTACATTGATTTTGGCTGAAATCTTCTCATATGTACTGAATACCACACTTTCAGCAGTGGGGTGGAATTAGCCACTGTCCCATACACCTATCAAAAGACCTTATGTTTCCTTCAGATTGGTACTTCTAGTGAAAATGCTTCTCAGGAGTGGACCTCAGACTGAAGGCCTTGACTCAAGAGCTCAAGATTAGCCAGTCTTTGCTTTCTATTCCTGCCATCCCATTCATCTCCTTAGCCAGAGGGAGGGAGCTCTGTGTCACAAAGGGGAGCACAGCAGGCCCCATCTCTCTCACCAGCAGTCTGGGTAGTCATCCAGGGGGCCTGGGAAATTTGACCTCATGATTATAGGAAAGTTTTGTGATTAATGATGAGTTTTATCTTGAGACTTCAAAGACTGAGTCACACAGGGAATGAGCAGTCTATAGGTCAGATATCCTGCATCCCAGTCATTTTCTTCCTTCAAGGAAGAATTTACAGAATGCAGCACTGACCAGCTGGAAAAGACATTTATGCAGTCAGCAGAAAAGCCTGACTCCTGGATGCCTAAGAGGAATTGTTTCAAACGATCCCGTAAAACTCCCCCCGAAGTTTGTTCTGAAACATTAACAAGTGGAACATTTAGTATAAAATGATCAATACTTTATTCATGAATCAGATTATTCTTTTCCTCCCGTGGACTTGCTAATTTTTAGCCATTTAAGGACACTGAAGAAATGCTTTTTAATTCAGCACCCCCCCCCACACACATTTGTTGAAGATTTTCTATGTGAAAGATACTGTAGAGGGCTAAGAATAAAAATCAACAGTGCCAGCATTTGAGGATTTTGAAAGTTACCAATGTTAATAATTACTAACCTCGGGCTGGGAGTTTGGCCTAGAGGTAGAGTGCTTGCCTAGCATGCACAAAGACCCAAGTTCGATTCCTCAGTAACACATATGTAGAAAAAAGCCAGAAGTGGTGCTATGGCTCAAGTAGCAGAGCTCTAGCCTTGAGAAAGTCCAAGGACAGTGCACAGGCCCTGAGCTCAATCCCAGGACTGGCAAAAAATAAATAAACAAAAAATAATTACCAACTTTTATCTACTAATCTCTTTTTAGAGACTGCTTTTATTTGCACTGTCATTTTGATATTTCCTATAATTTAATATGATAAATCTAATTCTTTTCAATATTACTTTACCACACTGCATAATCTCATCTTCCAATAGATAAAATAAGTTGCTTAATCCATTGCCTACCAAGAAGCATACATGGCCCTATCCTAGGCATCATGCATCATGGGGTATAATGAATATAAAGCTTATTTGCATGATCAAAATAAACAGGAAACATATATCATATCATGTAGCTGCTTTCTGTGTCCTGTAGCCAAGAGGATGCCATGATCTTAAAAATCTACCCAACAAATACCTGATTTACCTTCACCTAGTATCCTATTCCCTTCTTCTGTGCAGGTAGACAGGGATTGGATCACATCTCTAAGGTGTAGTTTGGAAACCTCAGTCTTTTTTCACCTAGTGAAACATATGCCTTACTTCCTTGTCAACTAAGCAGTATTGTTTAATTGACTTTCACATCTGCTCATAGAAGGAAATAAAAGCAAATCTTCCTTGAAATTTTCTTCTCTTACAAAGCCTTCTGTTTAAAAATCTCAACACAGTCCCTGTTCTATTATCTCACCAGCTGTGGCTTTTTATCTCCTAAAGAGAATAGCTGACATCTCACCAGGCAAAGCCACTGCTCTTATGGGCGCCATAAATATCCCCCCTAAATCCTATGTGATAAATTTCCCTCTGATTGGGAAAGCAGATACTATATTGTACAAGGGGGGAGGAGGTTTTGATGATGTTAAACTAAGCCTCTGGAGAGATCCAATGGTCTCCCCAGAATTTCACTCCACAACAACGGGAGCCACAAAAAAAGTTGAAATGCAGTCTGGATTACCCACTCCCCCTGATTTTTTTTTAAAACTGGTTTTTAGTGATGGGTAAACTAAATATCACTTATACAGAAATACAAACCAGATAGATTTGTTAAAGATGCTCTTTACACAATTCACAATGTACTTTTGGGATTGGCCATTTGAAAAGAAGAGAAATCCTGTGACTGAAAAGTCAAACCAGGGCTTTCAGTTTTGAAATGACTTTATCCCTGACTCATGTACTACTTTATTTTTGATTCTTGGGTAGATCTGTCCCTATACTATGATTTCTTTTTTTAATAACAAGTTTCCATTTGTAACCATGAGTTGGTATTTCCACACAATTGGGTTGCTGGAAAGGATGGAGAAGGGAAAGAAGATTCCTGGACCAAAATGGGTCTGGAAGTTCACAGACTTTGAACAAGTATTGTCAATTCTCAAAGTTTGACCAAAGGAACCAGATTACTCCATGTATTTTTCTCAGTCCTCCTTGTGTGTATTTGTTCAAAAGGCACAATCAAACAAGGAAACTATAGTCCTGAGAGAAAAAAGGTGTAGTGAAGTTACTTAGGTGACTTTTTTACTACTTGGACTTTTATTTATTATAGGAAAACAGTTTAAGATATTTTGTTTTGTCTTGTTTTCTTTTTAAACAACAGATAGCTCTTCCTGACTTGCTGAAGAGGGGAGTTTGTAAATGATAAGATAAGCAAAGTTGGGAAAGGGAGCAAATAGATGTGTTCAATTCACTAATTAATTAACTAATTCACAGAGGGCCAAGAAGATTTAAAAGGAGGACAAAGCCATTGGACCTGAAAGATAAATGGAAGATATTTGGTGGCTTTGAGGTAATACAGCAAGAAAAGTGTAAACAGCTTATTTATTTTGTAGTCTAACTAACACATATCTGCATAGAGACCACAGTCCATTAATAACTAATACTTCCTCTTTCCCTCTCTCTTCATCCCACCTTACACAGAATATGGCAGACAGGTTGCTACACATTGTACTAAGCCCTTTGAGTTTATTAATATATGACCGGGTCTCCAGTGAAAGCATTTGTGGTCCTGTCCCCTATTCACAAATAAGGACAGCTGTGTTTGTACTGTAAATGGGTTGTTTCATATTGTTCTCTTTTCACCACTGGACAGGTTTAGATGTTTTTGTTGGTTTGTTTGTTTGTTTTTATTTTTTGTCAAGGCAGTTGCGCTTTCATTATTAGCTCTGAGACTCAAAGGCACCTTGTGGAATGTTTTGTGTTTATTGGCTCTTAAGGTACTACTACTGAGGGCTGTCAAGAAAAGAAAAAATACCCACACAAAATACTCATGGCCAGACAGCCTTGCTGGAGGAGGTGGAATTCCCCAGGCATGGTCTGTCACACTGCTGATTCAACCAACCCTCACACTACCCTCAGAGGTTACTGGCTGTAGGCTCTAAGTTACAGGAAACCTTTCGGCCTCTGCTTAGTTATTTATAGAGGAGTTTATGGGATTCTTCCACAACTGCAACTCAAGGGAGGAAAATCAAACAAATGTCACCTCCCATTATCGTGGCAACTAAGTTCCACTCTGAAAATAGAACCTGAGACTTTTTAAACTAGTCAATGAATATATTGGTTTATTCATATTATAGGGACACTTATACATTGAAAAAAATCATTCCAATTTTTCCCCATGTAGAATTTTTCTTGATAAGATATACCCTCATTTACACCCTTTGATATTTCTTTACATTTGGGCTAATATTTTAATATTAGGCATGAAGTAAGTACATAGAAATTGGATTACTCATCAGTCTTTCCATTCTTCTTTCCTTCATCTTCTCGCGTGTCTCTCTCTGTGTCCCCTGCTGTTTCGGTCTCCCTTTGTCCATTTCTGACTTTCATAAATTGTATTATAAAACTTAAATTTCCCGGGTAATTGTTTTAAGAATCTTAATTCTCATAACAACCTTCTGGTATAGTACTTTTGTTAATTACATGTTGCAGATCAAACTGGCATCAGTAGTATATTGGGGCTTGAATTCAGGGCCTCATGCAGGGTCTCTACCAGTTGACCATTCAAGTGGTAGAGCCACATGGTGTTCTCTTTCTAATTTCTTCATTTTTATTTTCTAGCTTATTACTGGTCCTGGTGGCTCATGCCTGCGATCCTATCTACAAAGAAGGCTGAGATATGAGGATCGTGGTTTGAAGCCAGTCTAAGCAGGAAAAGCCATGAGACTCATGTCTAATAAACTACTCTGAAAAAGCCAGCAGTAGGGAGTCAGGAGTGTGGCCTAGTGGTAAAGAACTTGCCTAGCAAGCACAAAGCCCTGGGTTCTATTCCTCAGTACCATATACACAGAAAAGGCTGGAAGTGGTGCTGTGGCTTAAGTGGTAAAACACTAGCTTGGAGAAAACCCAAGGACAGTGCACAGGCCCTGAGCTCAAGCCCAGGAATGGCAAAAAAAAAAAAAAAAAAAAAAAAAGAAGTGGCATGTGGCTCGAGTAGTAGAGTTAGAGTGCCAACATTGGGCAAAAAAAAGCTCAGAGACAGAGCCCAAGCCCAGAGATCAAGCCTCAGATACACACACACACACACACACACACCACCACCACCACCACCACCACCAATACCATCACAATCACCAACACCACTACCACCAACCCATCTCTCCAATCCAAGGTGTAGTTCTCCATCTCATTACCATACTGCATCACCTAGACAAATTGAATTTTACATTTATATTCTTTTCTTGTTTGTTATTATTTAGTTTTAGTAATTTTTGAATGCTATTAAGACTATCGTGTGGTGTTCACCTGAGAACTTGAGAGCAGTGAGCATCATGTTATCACATTTGGCTATAGCTCATTCATTTCATTGCTGTAATAAATCCCAGAATGTGCCATTTCTTTATCTGTCTCCCCGTTGATAAGGAGTTGCTACCTGCTCTTGAGGTCACAGAGCTGTTATCTTTCTCTGTGTATACAAATAAAAGCATTTTCTTCTCTACACAAACCTAAAAAATTGTCATGTCATAGAGCACATACAAGTTTAACTACAAAAGATATAATGTCAAGTAGTTTACCAACAGTTAACCAATTTATGCCAGAAAGCTATAAGAAATCTTATATCAAAACTGTTCAGTATGGGGGAACAGTTTAAATTCTTAACAATTGAAATATATAAATAGATAGCTATTGTTATATTAATTTATTCGTTGTTCAATATATTATTACTAGGCTAAACATGCCTCATATGTTTTAGATATACATATTTCTTCTTTAAAATTTATATTGCTGTATTTAGGTCTTCTTCTCCCTCTTTTGTCTTTCTCTTTTCTTTCTTTCTCTCTGTGTTTCTTTTTATTTTTTTCTCTTCTTTCTTGTTTTTCTCTTTCCTGCCTTTCCTATTGAGTTGTTTGATTTTCTTTTACAGGAATTGTTATATCTCTTATGCTAAACTTCTGTCAATTTTATGTTGTAAGTGGATTTTTCCTAGGTAGTAGCTTCCTTTTTCACCTTCTTTAAGAATTCTGCCAATGGATAGAATTTCTTCATTTTAATAAGTCAAGCCCATAAATCTTTTTTTCTTTTATGGTTTGTACTTTGTGTGCCTTTTTAAGAAATCCTTCACTACCTGCGATTGGAAAGATATCCACCTATATTTTTCTACTAAGTGTTTTAAAGTTTGCTTCTGACATTTAAGTCCCTAATCCATCTGGAGTTGATTTTGGGGTGGGATCCAAATTCATTTTTTTCCAAATAGACAACCAAATTTTCCAGCTCCTTTTTATTGGATAATCCCCCTTTTCTCCACTGAAATGCCAGGCCACCTCTGCCCTCATTAAAGTTTCACATATGTATGGTTCTATTTCTGGGTTGTCTATTATATTTCATTTGTTCATTTGTCTGCACCAAGGTGCAGCAGCTTAGTAAAAGCATAATAGTTAAAGTGCAAAGGACTCATCACTTAAAACTAGGGGAACTTGAGTACATCACCTGACCATATTGTTCAAATTTTCTCCTTTCTAACACCTGAGTAACAATTCCTGACTTGTAAGGATGCCATCAAGATGAAAGAGGTACTTGTGATGATATCTGGAATATAGTCTATAAAGTATTGTATTGGTTTTTATAAATGTTCTCAAAGTGGTTCTTGTTTTGCTGTTTCGAAATCTTTTAGTTGTTTTTAATGAAAACCTGACTTGTGCTGGCTTTAAAAGTAAAGTTTAATGGCCCCTATAACTTAAACATTCCGGCGGTAGAGCCTGTGGTAGGTGAGGCTGCACTAGTGGCTCTTCGGAGACAAGAAACATTTTTCCATCTCTCTTCCCTGTAGTATCACTTCGCTTTGAGGCCTTCTGATCACAGCATGGCTGTGACTGCATGCATGTAGACTCTGGGACTGCATGCATGTATTAAGATCCCAATCAACCTAGAGACCATGCTACCCAAATCTCCAGAGAGAAGATGTCTTCCCCAAACACATTGGACAAAATTTGTCTCATGTCTCCTGGGCCTCACTGGGCACAGGCTAGATTTCCATCAAAGCATAAGACAAGCAAGATGAAAACTAAAGTTGGCCTGCCTTCTTTCCTTCCTTCCTATTCCTCTCTTTTCTTCTTTTTCTCCCCCCTGTTTTTCCTTCCTTTTCTTTTCTTCTTCCTTCCTCTGTCTCTTTCTTTTTTACTTTCTTTCACCTCCCTTCCTCTTCTTCCACATCTTTTCCTCCTTTCTTTCTCTTCTTTCTCTTCCTCCCACTCCTTTCTCCTTCCTTCCACACAAAAGAAACACTT
This sequence comes from Megascapheus bottae, assembly GCF_031878675.1. Taxonomy (NCBI): domain Eukaryota; kingdom Metazoa; phylum Chordata; class Mammalia; order Rodentia; family Geomyidae; genus Megascapheus; species Megascapheus bottae. The sequence goes on along the minus strand of NC_143518.1, from coordinate 45,582,718 downwards.
TTTTAAAAGTCTCAGAAATTCATTTTCTCACAGTTCTAGGCGATGGAAAGTCCCTAATCTTCAGCTAGTTTGCCAGGGTTCTGATGAGTTCTCTTTCTGGGTTTCACATGTTACCTTCTTGCTACGTCTTCACATAGTGAGGAGAGAATGAGAAAGATATGATATTCCTATCTTCTTTGATAATGGCACCAACTTTCTAAGCAGAGGTTCACTCTGATGACCTCATTTATGACTCCTTCAAAGCACAAATGCAGCTCACAGAGGGTTAGGACTTCAACATTCAAATTTGTATAGCATGTCACAATTCAACATATAAAGGTTCCCCCCCAACTGGACCCCTAAAATATACTAATTTTATAGTATCCACATTCTACAAGATAATACAAGAAACCCCCCCACAAAATAATGCAAAATAATATAAGCAATTATACAAGATAATAATGCAAAATAATGTGAGAAAAAGAAAAGCAAGCTGAAGGAGGATTCATGGAAAATTGCCTACCGAAAGAATTATGAATGACTGAGTAAAAAATATTGGTGGTGACATACTAAATTGATCTGAGAATAATACATTTGTTTCTTATCACAATGCCTCCAAATTGCCTTCCCAAAGTACCAAAGTAGTTCTTCTGGCTATGGTGGTTCATGACTGCAATCTGAGTACTTGTAGGCTGAGATAGGAGGATTTCAAGCTTAAGGCAAGCCTGGGCTACACAGTTTTCAGTGCTAGCATGGGTTACAAAGTGAGTCTCTCTCCCTCCCCCTCCCCCTCCCCCTCCCCCTCCCTCTCTCCTCCCCTCCTCTCTCTCTCTCTCTCTCTCTCTCTCTCTCTCTCTCTCTCTCTCTCTCTCTCTCTCTCTCTCTCTCTCTCTCTCCCTCTCTCTCTCGGAAGTTCTTAAAACCTAGATATATAAGGCCATATAGGATGGCACTAAATGAAATAACCTCCAGGATATAGAAACAAAAGCCATCTAATGAGTGATTGTTGTCCTTAATGTACTATGTTATCTCTCATCTCTTTTGCTGTCCCTTGGTTATCTCATATTTGTTACAGAATTTTACCTTGTTATCTGCTATATTGTATATATGTTTGTTTGTTTACTTGAAATAGGATAGAGAAGGGGAAAAATAAGATGAGGGGCAGGAGGATATCAATGTTTGTGAAGTAATGCACCTTCTACCTGGTGAATATAATGTAACCCTTCTATTAATTACAATAAAAATACATGAAAAAAGGAAAAGAGTATTATGAATGAAAGGACAAACCAGAAAGTGAGATAATTGAAAACTCTGCACTAGCCTGGCCTCCAGTAGCTCAGACCTATAATGCTAGCTGTCCAGGAGGTTAAGAACTGAGGAGCATGGTTTGAAGCCAGCCAGAGCTGGAAAGTTCCTGAGACTGTTATTCCTAATAAATTACCAAAAGAAATGGCAGTAGATCTGTAGCTCAAGTGGCAGAGCATTATCCTTGAGCAAAAGAAGCTTAGGGACAGCACTCAGTTTCTGAATATAAGCCGCTAGGCAGGCAAAACAATCAAAATAAATTTAAAACCTCACAATAAATGAAGTAAATATGAAATAGATATACTATAATCAATATCCAAATTAAAAGGTTAACTGAAAATATAATTTAGATTTTGTTTACTTGATATAAGGAAGCATTTTACTTTGTATTAAATGAAACTATATGTTTTATTCTTCTATGAAACTACACATTTACACATTTTTTTCATATATTTTTATTGTAATTAATAGAAGGGTTACATGATATTTGCCAGATAGAAGGTGACATTTACACATTTTTATTCTACAAAGCTTCTGTGTAATTTTTTTCATGGTACAATTTATTTTTTGTATATATTGATGCATAAACCCCTTAGAATTTTACTATATATATAGAGGGGAAATTATTAAAATCAAGGGGAAAAAATCAAGAAAACTAAAAATGATAACGGGTATTATTTAAGTGAAGGGAGTAATTTGGGGTGATATTTTCCTATAGTATAATTCATGCATAGAGTTCAAACACAAAAATATTACAACTTAGTTTTGAGAATGGATAGTGAAGGAGAGGCAATCAACCTGAGATGAAAGATTTATCTCAGCACAGTCTACAGAACACACAATGACTAGTTCAGGCAAAGTCTTATTCCCTGTACCATCTTGCCTTCTAATTCTCAAGTGAAATTTGTGTTTTCAGTGTTGACATAGAGGCTCTAGAACTCCCAGACATCAAAGAAAGATTCAGCTATGTTTACTACATGGACTTTGCTAAGGGCATTTTATAAGGATTATTCAAAAAGTGTTGAAATAAGAATGGTTTTCTGACTAACCTTCAATTAACCATAACATGGAGTTAACCAAAGTGTTCCAGTCTTTTTAAAATTCTGAGTAATTATAATCTTCCTGGTGTCTCACACTCACCCCTCTAGTATAGTTTAGTACTGTTTTACTCTAAGTATTAAGTCACTTGAGTGTACCCCCAATGACCCAATGCTGAAGAAGAAAATCTATTTCTCATTATATTTTAATGCTGTAAGGTATTACTCTTTGGAAACCTGAGACAGGTCATATTCCTCTATACCGAGCCCATTAAGCTATTGTAGCACAAGGAGGAATACTTCCTTTTCTACTATCTATTCACAATTTTCATCTTCTTTACTTGAAATTAATTTGTGCTGCGCACCATTGGCTCATGCCTATAATCCTAGCTTCTAAGGAGACAGAGATCTGAGGGTGGTCGTTGGAAACCAGCACAAAGTCTGTGAGACTCTTATCACCAAGTAACCACAGAGAGAGAGAGAGCAAGACAGGGAGAAGGGTGGGGGAGAGGGGAAGGGGGGAAGGAAAAAGGAGGAAAAGGAGGAGGAGAAGGAGGAGGAGAGGAAGGGAATGATGAAGGAAGGGAGTGAGAATAATGAGGAAACTAGTTTTACTCACACTCCACATTCTTGGCTATCCCTTATCCATCAAAATCATAATATAGAGACAGGCATAGATATATATAACAAAGGATAGCAAAAGCAAAAAGGTTTTGAGACCATCATATAAGAAAGACCAGTATGAACATAGCAAGTTGTGAAAAGCATGTTGGTAAGTTACAAATAGGGCTCACCTAGGATAAACTATGAAGGATGAGAAAGTGCAAATGTTTTACGGAATTAGGAAATGCCGTGAACTTGACGTATACTCAACACTTTTTATACAGCTATAATAAAGACTCAGCTTGAGATTTAGCTATGCTGACTAAAAGAAAGTATCAGCCCCTGGAAACCTGTTTTCATGAAGACAGATTTCTGGAAGAAAGCAACTTCTCAGGTTTGGAAGGATCCAAGCATGATGAGCTTCATTCGATACAAAAGCCTGTCATGAAATAAAATGATCATTCTTAAGGCAGAAAGTGTAAGGTTTCTCCTCATCTTAACTCCACTGGGATTCATTTGGATGACACAAAAATTCTAAGTAAATGCTGAAATGGTTGCTTTATTTATTTTTTAAAAATTCTGTTTTGGATTCCCTCTGGCCAAATATAACAGAAAGAAAAATGCTATCCCTTTTTTCCAAGGTACAAGTTATTATCCAACTGTGGAGTTCTGGGGGCACCAGTATCAAGCCTGGCAGAGCTGACTCAGCATCCACCATTCCTTGCTACTTCTCTAAGAGCATTTATTCCAGAGAAAACATATACAGGTATGTATATATATATGTATATGTATATTCAAATATATGTTTTATTATATATAATAAGATAAAAACTAAACCATGCGATGACCTCATACCTGAACAGAGTCAGGTACTTGGCACTGGTATGAAGGTGACACCTTAAAGCAGACTTTCATATCCAGCCCACTATGAGGATCCACTGAATAAGTGAACCCCAAATTTGGCGAAGCAGGGTGCAGTAAAGTGGTAAGAGGCTCCACTTCAGAACAGTGATGCGCCCAGGGACAGGAGGCCTAACTTTTTATGTGTTCATAAAAAAAAAAAAACGCAGGGCATTTAGCAGACGAATACAGGAGACAGTGAAATGACATTTGATTCTGGTAGAGGAAGCCTAGGTCTTGGGGCTCTGCAATTTGTTCTCTAGTACACAAAAAGCCTTTAGTTGTGATAGGCATTGTAGAATTCAAATAAAGAAGGCCATTGAGCATGCACAGAGAAAATGTCTTAATACTCCATGCTGATTATTTATTGTATGTGAGCCTCAGAAAATTGCACTGTAAGGTATTATAATGCTGAAATCAGAAAGGTCACCCCGATGATGCTCACATTTGCAAGGGGAAAAGAAAACCAAGTACTGACAGGTGGTTGAGATGGCAAAAGTGCAGAAATCCCATTTCCTGTTCACTGAATCTGACTTCCTGTTAAGAGCTATGCATGACACCACACCGAAGCAAGAAGAAACAATACATTATTCCTAGAAAATGTCAGCAAATAACTTACAGCCATCTGTACAAATAAAAACGATGCTGGGAATTGGAGTAAAAATTATTACAAATCCCTCTCCTTGAATGTGACTCTGTGTGTGTCTGTGTGCACACATGGGTCAAGTTAGTTTAGAAATGTAAATACTTGAGCTGATTCCTGATAGAATTTCTAAGTAATTAGATGCAAGCTTAGAGTTCGATTCTGAAAAGTTTGCACAATCTTTTGTTTTTCTCAGGAATAAACAAAGAAAACATGGCAGAAAATGAGGGAAGACACACAAGTAAAAGCAAGAATAAGAATGAAGAAGAAAATGAGGAAAGTAGAAAACAGAAGGAGCCAAAAACCTACATGGAGTCTCCATATGAATGCAATGGATGGGTAGAACTCTAGAAACACGTATTGAACATGAAATGCATCTGTTTAACTGGTGTGATTTATTTGACACGAATGACAGACCAAAACAGGAATAATAATCATCTGTCAAACAATCAGTTTGACTGTGTCTTGACTATCCTGCCTATTGTTCTCTCTTTTGCCTGATCTGCTTGTTTTTCTTGACCAGTCAAGTCAAAACAGACTATGTGATTTGTCCGTGTCAACACAGGCTCTCGAGTTAAAAACTTCGTAGTGAGTCACTGCCCTGAGAACCCAGAGTCTAACTTTTCTCTTCTTCTAAATTAGAATGGGATGGTCTCTGTTTATACTTTCATTAAATAGAACCACATGACTACAGACTTTATGTTGGGTGCTCATAGGAAAGAGTCTATTGCATGAGCATGGTATCCTTGATTGTAGGGTTGCTTGATTATCAGAAGACATTCTTGGATCCGCTATTCAAGTAACTGTAACCCCTCTATACATTGCAATTTTAAATTTTTTAAAAAAGACATTCTTAGATCTGCTATTTAAGTTGAGTAAGTTGGGTTGGGTTTGCATTTTAATATTAAAAAAACAACAAAGATATATCTGAGACTTTCTTTTACCTTCACTCTGCTATATGTACTTGGACCCTAGGTCTTACTTCTTTCTATGTCATCAGAGGAATTTTTTTATTCTTGTTTTTGTTTTATGTGAAGCTTGATATCTTCACAGAGCAAAGCTAGGTGGGAAAAATGAATAGTACACGGTAGTAGGATATTTCTGACCTTTTAGTATATGCGATGAAATTTTTTTCAGGATGTTCTCCTTTAACTAAACAAGAGGTTTTGTCTCCTCTACAACATTGTGTATTCTTTGAGGCCTAGCTCAGCTGGCATTCTCTCCAAGATGTCTCCATGATTTCACCTTCCCTACCTGGAAGTGCACTCAAAAGTTCATTTCTCCATGCTTTGAGTCTGTGACTCCCACGTCCCCTGCTGTGTATCAGGCTGATGGTAACTACACATGTTTCGGGTCCCTGATGATAGGAACTATGTTTTAACCATCATCACATTTCTCACAGACCAATGAGTATTAAATTAAACTGTAGAAGAATAATGAAGGATGTGTAGAAGAGGAAGTAGAGACAAGAGAAGGGAGATAGATAGTACTGGTAACTAAGAATGATATAGAGGTGCCAAGACTATTTGATATTCTCACAACAAGGAATTTACAGTGATGACAGGTGATTGTAGAAAAAGACAATGGAATGCTAAGGAGTCACAACAAGATGAAGAAAAAAACAGGAAGTGGTTAATCAGTGGAGTATTGTAATTATAATAACTGTGATGATGCCTTTGGTGGTATTTCCTTCCTTGTGGAACAGGTAGAAAAATAGAGGGTATTTCCAGCTACCTCTTCTCATTTGTCTTCCCTGCCTCAGAGATGTGTAGGTAGCTTTTGTCCTACCTTCCTGCAGAGCTTGATGTCTGTTCTTTTCCCATTTTCCTGGTGCTCCAGCACCAGGGATATGGTCTATGTCAGTTTCTTATTTAAAGTGTAAATAAGACACAATAGTTCTTAGATGTAAACAAAAAACCCTGAGACTATGTAGTTCTTTTTATATAACTCTTATAAAAACATACATAGCAAATATATTGTTGGAAACATGTTTCCATTCTCTTATGACAAAGCTATCAAATTCACCATGAAACCCTAAAGATATTGAGTCCTCAATAAAATAGGGGAGCTAGATGTGTTGTGGAGAAATGCTAGGTGTTGACATTGGAAACAGTAGGCCAACCTCTAGCCAGCGAGGAAGAAAATCCAAAGCTGATGGGTAGCGACATAGCCCAAGACACCCTCTTTGAGGATTCATATGGGAAACAAAGTCTTCTCCTCCTAAGGAGACAGCCCTGTGGTGCCATACCCAGTTATTTGTTTCTACCACTTCATCACCTTTCACCCTTGTTTCCCATATAGAAACCACAGAGACCCGTCCTTGACACTGGGGGCTAGTAAAGAAATGAAGAGAAAGTCTGTGATTTTGTCATGTCAGATGAGGTTCAGCTTGTTTTCAAACTGTTTCATATGCATCATGAAAAATGACCCTTGCCACAACCGTCCAGACAAAATAATTAAAAGTAACTTGTAGCTCCCGCCCCTTCCATGTGCAGTTAAAAGAAATTTGGGGCTACAGGAAGTTCTGGGACTTATATGAGATCTCACAATGGGGGGGGGGGATTCAGGCTGTGCCTTCCACCACCCAAGGTAGCATTGATTAGCTCACCAGCTCTTTTCCACTTCTTGGTTTACATAGAACATTCTATGCTATTAAGACAAGAGCCACATTTTTATGGGGGAGGGAGAGAGTGTTCCTGATGGCAGAGATGATTTTGTGGACTGGCCTGACCTGAGTTTACCTGAAGCACTTAAGGATAGGCATGTTTTGGTTTCATTGGAACAAGTTGTTCTGGATTCTAAACAACTGATTTACATTTGATATTTTGGTACATTTTAAATCGAACGCTGCCTGTACTGAGCTTCAAGCTTTTAACGATAGAAAGATACTTTCTTTTTCTTTCTATTCTGCTTTTGGAAACTACCAACAACAGTGCCAATTAGCACCAGATGGGGTCAGGGACTCCAGCCACTGGGAACTGGAACCAATCCACTAATGTATTAAGCAATTGAAGAGCCAGAAGTTGGGCAGGCTTCAAATCTGGCACATGTAAAGTTCTGATCTGTGATGGCCCAACTTTATACACAGAATCTGTCCCTTCTCTCTTCACTGCCTAAGAGGAAGAGCAAAGGAACTGAGCATGTGGAACTAGTTGGAATGCTTTCAAGGCCACAAACGTTTCCTTGCATACTAACTTTTGCAATGCAGGTTCTCATTTTAAACTTGAATACATCTTTATGGGAGGATTCACTAGGGGAATAAGTGACTGTCGGGAAACTTGGATTTTGGCTTTTGACTCTTAGTTTGCTGTCTTTATATTTCTAGATATCTTGATTTGCTTTAGGATTCTAGTTTTGCATGTACATAAAGTCAAGCATGGAGTTGAAACATCAGATTCATTAATTTGGACTTAAATGGCACACTTAAGTGTGCTAAAAACAGAAGTGAAACAATATAGTGAATTCTATAGATGTAGATAGCTATGTGCCTGCAGTGAGAAATTAACTTGCTAATTCACTGGTTCACTGTTATTCATAGTGCATTTCATCAGCTTATGCAAGACAGTGGTTTAAAAGCAGTAGAGCCAGTGGCTTGCTACCTAACCTTGATACAAATCTGTATTTCACAGACACTATTAAGTTTCATCCATAAAATTAGCAGGTTGGCCTTGAGTGTTGATTCTTCTCAACTTCTTTTTCTCATTATCACACACATTGAAAATAAGATTATTTTTCACAGATCCCAGGGTTAAAATAATGGACAAGATACTTAATGGCTAGAGGAAAATGACGAAGGCAAGAGGCACCTCAGCCCCTTCCTGCCTAGAAAATACAGGGGCTGCAGGGAATCAATACTTGAGCACACAAGGACAGTTCTTGATAAACCTAGACAGTCAGCCCCTACTAACGGGGCACTAAACTCCTCCACTAAGGAATACACAAGAGAGGAGACACAATGCATGCTCACATGAGTACAAGCATTCGGTATGGTCTTCCCTGGAGACTGGAACCAGACCGAGCACTGGAATGAATTCACCATAGAGTCCACATCATCTACAATTTGCACACCAGAATTCTAGGACTTTTCTTACTAAATGTTTTTCTTCTTTGGCTTGTTTCTGCCAGCTCTAAGAGGAAATGGTGGGCTGCAATCAAGAGACATGACTGAATGACAAGTACTAAACAAATGATGCGTGAGAAGGCTTCATTGAAAACATTCCGACTCATGACAATAGTAGTTCTGACTCTTGTAGTTCTGACTGACTCTTGCTTGAGAAATTCATAAACATGGCCTCGAGGCTATACTTTGTTTCAGCAGCTTTTGGCTGGTCCTTTAATTACAAGCTCCAAACTAGCTTCTTAAAGAAACCATGCTTCTACCAGTGTCCAGAGGACAGTCTGTTCACAAATTTTAAGACAGTCAGCACTGTGAGAATTACATGTTCTAATATGAGATGGGTAGAATGGTATGAGAGAAATAAGAGCTGCCACCACCCTCTCACCCCCCTGCACGAATCCAAATTTAACCAAATTGTTTTTGAGGTTCAAAAATATTCACATGACAGCTTTCTATGTTTGGCTGGGGAAAACAAAACCACAATGCCAAGAAAATGGAAAATTGTTTCTTCTATCTTATTAACACAGATGTTATAGGACCTAAGAAGAGTTATCACAACCCCAGATCCTCATGTAGGGATAATACCTCACAGCTAACATTTGTTATGAACTTTCTGTGTGCACTGATTAGAATCAAACTTCATACTAGAAGTATGATAACTGAGTCAGGGAAATCCTTTGCCTTCAGGGCACCCATTAATATTGAGGGGAGAAAGTAATCTAAATGAATTACTTTTTTTTGCCTGGGCATGAGCTCAGGGCCTGAGCCCTGTCCTTGGACTTTCACACTACCACTTGAGCCTCAGCACCACTTCCAGCTTTTTTCTATGCATGTGGTACCAAGGAATTGAACCCAGGTCTTCATGCATGCAAGGTAAGCACTCTACCACTAGGCCAAACTCCCGGCCTAAATGAATTGCTTTTACACAGAGCAGCATGATATACACACATTAGCAATATGAAATCAGGAAGAATCCATTTTCAGTAGGTTCACCATATCAGTGATAGGACTGACCATTCCCTCTTCTCTCTCACTTCTTTTGTTATTGGAATAACATATTCAAAACTAGAAATTAAGTAAGTATCTCACAAGACTTTCCTGCCCAGGATGGCTTTGAGCCTAGATCTTAGATCTCAGCCTCTTGCAAAACTAGAAATACAGTTGTGAGCCACCAGTGTCTGGCTTTCCTTTACCACCATTTCCATCCCTTATTTTCTCTGATTATGAATAAGCAGAAGTCTGTTCTCCTATGACTGGGGAAGCAACTCAGTATCAAAACTCCTAATACTTCTTTTTACAATTTGAACTAAGATATGGAAATAAGTAGAGGTTGGTGGAGAAAGGAAAAGGCTTGAATGAAGAAAAAGTCAGAGGCCGGGAGCACGGCATAGTGATAGATTGCTTGCCTAGCTTGCATGACGCCCTGGGTTGGACCCCTAAGTACCATATACACAGAAAAAGCCAGAAGAGGTTCTATGGCTCAAGTGGTAGAGAACTAGCCTTGATGAATCCCAAGGACAGTGTCCAGACCCTGGGTTCAAGCCCCAGGACTGGCAAAGAGAAGAGGAAGAGGAAGAAGAACAAGAAGAAGAAGAAGGAGGAGGATAGAAGAGGAGGAGGAGGAAGAAGAAGAAGAACAAATCTCCGACCAATTACACATGTGTGTGGCAAGCTGTTATGCTTTGTACCTGATTCCTATTGGGATGGAAGGAAATTCATGCCCAGACCATGTTCCAAGTTGTAACCTAGAAAGCTCACATGTTAAGACACCCTGCTGAGGGACAAGTGGGTGAGCAAAGTCACACACATCTCTAACATCCTTACTGTAAAGTCCCCACAGGGATTTACTTACATGAGTCAAATACTGATTCCTCAGGTCTGTCATACTTGGCCAGAATAATACTATATTTATTGATTTTTTTCCTTTCATCTTTTCTTTGTTTTGGTTAAGAAAATGTCTATGATTTTCAGCCACCTTGCTTTGTTCTATAACTGGCTGTGTTCTTTTGATGATTTTTCTCCAAATTATCACTATGTACAATGTAATCATTTTAGGTATTGGAAGGAATTAGCTCATAGATACCACAGATACAGAGAGTAAGCAACCTGTGGTTACTTTGATTTAGAGATTCATTTAGGCATCACCCCACATCTGGCATTTACCATTTCTCTAGCACTGTATATACAAGAGAAGTATTGTGTGGGGGTATGAAAAAAGACAAAATTCTTCCTGTCATGAATTTACTCTGTGAAGAGTAAATTTTTACTCTGTGAAGAGAAAGGTAATAGATATAACAAGTACTTTAATCACGTGGCATTTCAGAGAAAAAAATAACTCCATCAAGGATAAAGAAGGTGCTGGGCAAAAAGAATATAATTTAAAATAGAATGACCATGAGTAGTTGCAAAAGTAATAGTGAATAAAGAATGAGAAGAGATACTAGAGCTTCTAAATGGATACTAGAGGGACTGCTATTCCAGGCAAAGACACAGAAAGGTGAGCCAACAAAGTTCTGGTGAGGGATGATGCCAGCCATGCTGGCTGATCATATGAACTCAGCTTGTATAGAATCAGGAGCACAACTTTACCATCATACTTGCAAATCAAGCTAATGAAACATAACCTGAGAAAATATTATTCTTTTGCAAGTTCAGCTCAGAAAAGTTCTATACAAAAGTGATATGAATGTTCTCTCCTTATTTAGACTTCTCATTTACTAGGCTCCAAATATAACAATTCCACTTGTAAGCAAGTGTTACTTTTTATTTTCAAAAGTAAGTTTGGTTTACATTATAATAGAATGAATACACATGGAGATACTTGCTTTTAGAAAAATATAAATGTTGAAATATATTCTATAAACATTGTGCAAGTTATGATATAAAGTTACATTTTATAGGCAGTTTTACTGGGTCTTACATCCATCAGCCAAAAATCTCAGGTGCTGAGGTTTGTGGGAAAATAAGCTACTGTCTGTAGAATTTTCAATAAAACAGTCTAGAAAGAGGCTGATGGTAAAGGAAAATTGACATAAAAGCTAATATTATTTTAGGGACCTTATTTTTTTTACCTTATATTATGTACATAAGATCACTTTAGAAGTTTATTTCTCTCAAAGGATTTAGATATTTTTCAAAATGTCAATCTGATCCTTAAAGTTGGATTCACAATTGATATTAAGGATATATACATATATCTATGTATATGCATATATATGAATATCCTATAATTTTGAATTAATTTTGATCCCATCTTTTCTTGATATTTTGTTTGTCTGCATGAAAATACTCAGAAAGCACATTAATGAGGGTAGGACATTTTTATTCAAGCACCAGCTGAACAAAAACTTACATTTTCAAAGGAGGCTGTAAGTACATTTGACAAAGTCCTCTTTTTTATTCTTTCTAAAACATAGTACAAGAATAAATGGCAAATAATTAAATTGGGCAGCTAGGTTGAATGATAACTTCTGAGAGCTGACATCTGATCACTGAGCTCACCTATCCAAATAAATGTAGTATTAGTGGGTCTGTTTTTCTTTCATTATATTTGAAGCTAGGAAAAATCTGGATGGAATAACCAGTCTCTCACTGACATCTTTGGGTTTTTTCCCACTACAAATTAGCTAAATTTCTGTACTCTTTTATGTTTAAACATATATATATATATATATATATTTACCCCAAGAATGTACGCATTTTGCCTTAATGACTTTAGTTGAGTCTACTTATAAGTATCACCTTTTTTCCACAGCAAGTCCAGATCAGGATTCTATAATAGCCTATTCCAGGAGTAAGCTCAGCCCTCCCCACCTTGTAAACTTTACCCCTCAAGGTGTCATGTTCTGCAGGCAGTACACTCAAGAGCATGCCACTTCTGCTATGCTCATCATTACTAGGGCTTCTCTGAGATAATCACCAAAGTACTCTTAGAGAACCAAGCGAAGCAGGTCATGATACAGCATGGAGAATGTATTGACTGAACTGGAAATAGCATCATACATGAGCAGAGGCTAAAAAAGCCAAACAACAAATACAGTCAACGAGACAAGATATACTAGAGGCTGAACTAACTTCTGAGTCTGATTTCAAAACCTAGAAAAGCAAAAGCTGGCAGGCATTTGTTATAGTTAACTAGTTAAAGCTACACTGTAAATATGGTAGACTAAAAAACACGAATCTTCCTTAACTTCTATTCCAGATGCTATCCACAGAAATAACTACTGCTAACTAAAGTCCAACAGTACAAGTAGCAGCCCTATCACATATATACCTATCACACAGAATTTTACACAAATAATTTATACATATTTATATATACACACATGTATAGTATATTTTAATCACCAATTGTTACTGTTAGTCAAAACTGAATCTCAAATCTTAAATATTTTCTGGCAGTATGTAGGTTTGAACTCAAAGCCTCATGCTAGCTATGCATGAGATAGCTCTACCACTTTAGCCATTACCTCAGCCCTTGAAAACATTTTTATAAGTTATCAGGTCCTCTGATTGCTTTAGTGGGATTGATGAAGACAGAGATGAATGCTAAAACAGGGATAAATGGAGAAGTAACATTTTACCTGGTGGAAATAGGATGGAGAAATCGTACTGAGGAAGTTTCCAAGAACAGAATTTTTTTTTTAAGAATAGAAATTTTTAAGACAGAAAAAAGAAAGCATGCATCCAGGACACTATTACTTAGACCCAACAATTTGTGGACTTGTGGATCTCTTAACAGAGATGAGAATGCAGACATATTCTCAAAGAAAAGACTTGCAGAATATTCTGCCAGGAGCTGAACCATAGAAAAGCAAGCCAAGACCCACAGTGGTACTGGGCCTGGCTGTGGAAAACACAGAATACTAAGTATCAGCTGTCATATGTAAGAACAACACTAACAATTCAGACATTATACAAGATAGTTGTTAAAACAATCACTACTAAAAATTTAAAGTATATACATTTCAAAGCCAATACATTGTGTTAAACATAAAACATGGAGTAATTTTACAACTCAACACTTTCTAATTGCTATTATTTTCTACCAACTATGATTTTTTCTGTGGTTTCCATCCATGTGAGAGTTTTATGGAGCCTCCACAGCACCTCTTCATACTTTCTGGTTGTATCACATTGTCTTGAAATCAGCCAATGAAAAACTATTTGCATCAAAAAAGTTGCAAACAAATCAAAGCTAGCCTTGTTGTGTTAATCACGTAGACCACCTAATCTCAATCAGGTGTCTGTATGCCTTTCAGAAATCCAACATCTGGCCATGGCTGGAGGAAATTAATGACAATTCCTGGTACAGATGGAGTAGAGATTATATATGTAGCTAAGCACTCGATTAATTATTCCCAGAATAAAGAATTACTCAACCCAAAGTGACAACTAGGCTAGTGTTCACGAACTCAGGTACTGAATTGGCAAAATAATAAGGAAAATGTTGATGATACAGATTAAATTACAAATATCCTGTTTTTTACCCCTTTCCATTGGCCTAAGTATATCCTTTCTCCTTTTCTGTAATCACAGGCAACTTGAGCCAGTTCTCTATCTTCAGAATTCTATGGGCAAAAGCAGAATCATCAACTCTCTTAGGAATGCCCAAATATGAAAGGATGAATACTAAGTCCCCTTTAATTACTTCTCATGGTCATCTGTCTTTAGCTGTCACTCACATCCCACCCATGATTCCACATGCTCCTTTTGGGAACCTCCCATCTTTACCTAGTAGAGAGAGTCATGATAACATCTTCTTAATGCCCTCCAAACACATCATCTTCTCATGAATCTCTATCTCCTGAGATTATTCCACCAGAAATGGGTCTCAAGATGAGCTTTTAAGTGTTCAAAAGGTTGTATTTCGAATGTATTTCTAGGATTTCAACTAAAACGTTAAATAACATGGGAAAATATCCCTATTGTATGTACTTGTAACATCCCATTGCATGAGGGAGGCTCTGTCCACATGGAAACATCTTGCACTTGCTGTGAGTTTATAGAAGGGAATCAAAGAAGACTCTTAAGATTATACAACTTCACCTCCTCTGGGCATGGGTGAGGAGAGTCGAACCAATCAAGGCTCTGTAAGGGTATTCTACCTTTAGTGTTTGGCCAGGGGGAGTCTATGCAGGTAGAAACCTTGTGGATAAAATCAACTAAAACTGATTGATTGAGATAGTTTATGGGACAATTTATGTCAATAGATATAGCAGTTATGCCTAGTGAATCACCCCACAAAGGAAGAACATATTGGCAGAGGCTGTTGCCACAGATGCCTGCAAAAATCTTCCATTCTTGGCTTCTCTCATTGACAGCCATTAGCTCCAGGCACAGCCTCAGACCCCTACTGGAATAATTCAATGATGAAGGAATGAATGAATGATTTTGGATACCAGACTTTCTAGGATTTCAGAGTTTATTCAGACCAGTTGCTATGAGCAGAATGAATGCCTCTACATATAAATCTATACAAAACCTATTTAGGCAAAGAGCCACCTCCACTGCAAAGCATACTGAGTACGGGTAGTTACTAATTTACCACCACAAAACATCCATACAGCAAGGTCCTTTCATAAAGAGTCACTCTGGGAGGACCTTGGCACAATGGCCTGCTATGGATGCTAAAACATGATTTTGATGTCAACAGCATGCCATATTATGGGATCTGACCCTTATACTATGAGTAGTTTCCACTTTAAACATAGCAGTGGTCAGGAATTGTGTCTGCCTCTTATTCATACTACCTTCCTAACACATTCCCTAGCGAAGAACAGAAGCTGTTCTGTCATGTTGTTTCTGAATAAGTGTCTGCCCAAAGCAGTAGGATGTGAGGGGAACAACTCAGAACTGAGACTCAGTCACCTTTCGTGACTAGCAAATATCTACTTGCAGATATCCGCTACTCCATGAAGGTAACAGGGATGAACTATGCATGATAGCTACACAAATTCTTTTTCTGTGACTTCTTAAACCATTACTCAATTTGTAGCCATTCCTGTTACTTGTGACAGGAAGTTAATCAGAGACTGACAAAGAAAATAGAAAAATCGGTGTGATATATTACATTGAGCCAATTCTTTGAACATTGGATTCTGTATAGAGAAGGTAATTTTGATATGTTTGTCTCGTGTATTGTGTTAGATATTTAGCTGAGCATGGTGGCACAAGCTAATACTAGTTATTTCAAAGGCAGAGATCTGGAAAACTGGAGGTTCAAGGATCATCCAGCTACAAGAAATTCTGGAGACTCCATTTAAACCAATGCCTGGGTACAGAGGCATCTCCAGGGACACAGGAAGCACAAGTAGGAAGAGCACAGCCTAGGCACAAAGTGAGACCTATCTTCAATATAACCAATTCAAAAAGGGACTGGTAGTGTGGCTCAAGTTGTAGAACATCTATTCAGCAAATGTGAGGTCTCAAATTCAATCTTCAGTGCCACAAAAATACATAAGTGATAAGGTTAGTTTAACTGGCTTGAGCCTAACATGGTAACCAAATAGATCATTTTTATGCCTTAATACCTTACTACCTTGTTATTTCATTTGCCCCCAAAGACATGTTTTTGTGCAGCTGTTAGTTCACAACATTTGCATTTTGGTACCTAAATTAAACCTTGAAGTGAAATAGTTTGAGAGCTGATGAATGAACACTTTTTTCAGGACATGCCATTAGCATGGAGAAAATGAACTGTCTGGTCTGTGCTAATTCACTCTAAATAGTAATATGTAAGTCACTCTAAATAGAAGGAGATTAATGTCTTTCACAGATGAAGCAGCTAGACATTTTGGTAAGCTTGGTTCCCTGGCACATAATTAAAATCTGTGAAGGTAAGAACCAGGCTGTGGTGCCTTCCTAGGCCAGAGAGCTGTCCTCTTATACCTGAACTCTTCCACCAAGCAGAGGGGGTTGGGGATCCCTTTCTTTATCAGTAATTTCCAAAGCCAGTGTCAGCCTGTGGAGAAGGCAATTTTGGCACTCTTAAGTAGTATTAAGGTTTTAAGGCATACGTGCAATAAAATGGAGAAACAAAGCAAAATTGGAAGGCCATCAAAAAGACAAGAGAGGGCATTCTGTGGCCAGCAGAAAATGATAAAGGATCTTGGGTTTTATGTGCTTGAAAGAATTGAGCCACGCTGTTATTACAAAGCTATAATGAAACACTGGCTCAAATGCCATTGTGCCTGTAAGTGTAATTTCTACAAGGGAGATGAGATTTGCAGAAGAGATGATGATTTGTTTGGGATTTTTTTTTTGCCCCCAAAGTATAAGAATAGCTTAGGCATTAGGTATTCCTAATTTGTTAGAACTTGTGAGCAACTGGCTTCATTGGCAAGTGTAAAGAGGCTGGGACTGCATTGGAGTCTAATAAAAACTCTAATAAAAAGTTTTAAACTAGTTCACACATCTGCAGTCTAATGGGGGGGGGGTTATTACCTAATATGTGCTAGTGTGGTGGCTTTCCCTCCCCACTCCCTGAAGAAGGAGGGTGGGAAGGAAAAGGGTACAACTTTCCCTTAGGCAGAATTTACTGCTTCTTAGAGAACCACAAGCATCTTCAGATGACCCTTCAGGGGATTTATGCTAAAAAACATAAATAATTCTCTTGAGTCCTCATAATTTGTATTTCCAAAAATTCTTTCAAAGAGCCTTTAGCCTGCTTCCTAAATGTACTGACATCTTCACCAGGAGACTAAAAAAAGAAAAAAAAATGATGTCTGGTATTTTAATACAAAAATAATTAACCCTAACTCCACACAACCGGCAGAGGTTCAAAGGATCCACCTTCACTCCTACAATGCTAGGGTTGCTCAAATTCATGGACTAAAAGGAAAAAAAAAATAATCAGGAAAACTATGGTGGTAGTTGGGAAGCCTGGAATTTCTTTCCCCATTTTGCAAATTGAGTCAAGAACCTTGTGGGGAAATAAAATCCAAAATATAGAATTAATAATAAAAGTGTAAAGCTTTATACATTGCTGATATTAAATGTGAAATTTCTTGCTACAATTCAGGGGAGAAAACTATTCTATTTTTTCTAAGAGAAAGTGCTTGCACTGTGAACTGACATTCTAATATGTTTAATTAGGTGATTGTAAATGTTCCTCTCGCACCATGCATAAACCTGTCCAACATCAGGCCACATCACTGGCTCTGTCTCAAGAGAGAGTGCTCATGGCACTTAGCTAACAGTAGCAGCCTTCAAGGCCTTGTACCCACCAGGAGCGCATAGATCAAGTCAGTTCTTAAGAGTCTAGTCATACTTTTATATTAAAAGGGAGAAAAGCCCCCTTCTGGGATTTTTCCAGAGCTTCAAATAGTCTCCCAATTCTCAGCTCATCAAGTTTAAAATGGCTTCCCTTGTTAGCTTCCAGCCACCTTTACCTTCCAGACTAGAGAGATTTGAAACCCCTCTCCCCAGGTGATGGAAGATACAAAAGACTTTTCAGTTCACCATATTTTCCTGACAGAAAAAAAAAAGTCTCTCTGTCCTCTACAAGCAACCCGGGGATATACACAGAAACATGGGAGTAGTAGGAAGAGTAGAGTTCAAGCCAACTCTTGCACTACTGTAAGCCACTGTAGAGAATTGTCAGATGATCTAGATCAGGAGATTGGCCTCAGGGAATCTTGAGATTGACAGTATTAGCCAAAAGAACCTCCCTTATTGTGTCAAGGTGGCTCATGGAAGTGGGTTTATTACCTTGAAGATAAATGTGTTGATCCAGCCTTTGCATCTGTATACTTTCAGACAAAGAAAGGAAACATGACTTTATCATGGTAGAAGACACCCTTCTCCTCCTTGCACCCTGTCCTCTTCTCACCAAGCTCTACTCGTCCATAATGAAGAGAATCACTCCTCAATTCAACCCATTAGGAAACAAAAACGAACAGAACAAAAGTCTAATTCTGCTTTAAAAATCTCCATTCTACCATTACTGTCTTCTGTGTACTCAAATCCAAGACCACCAGAATGGACTGAATTTGAGCAGATAAGTTGGTTCCTTTCCATTTCACAAAAATCAGGGATCATTCTTCCATAATGTTTGTATTTGTCCTCTATGCACAAGTAGTCTGTTTTCCTGTTTTTTTTGGGGGGGGGGTTGTTTTTTGCCTAACTTGCATAAGACTATCAATGATACTGGCTTCAAGTTGTACGGAAGAACCCCCTCTCACTTTGAGATCCAAGAGGTCAATAGGTGAACTACACATAGGATCTTTTGAGTAAGGATCTATTCATTTGAATGGAGACATTCTCAGACAGAGGGTGTGGGATTCTGATTATGATGAGTAACTATCCCCACTAAGGTGGTAGTTGAGAGTAGTATCCACACAGTTCACAGAGGAGCATAGATTCAGATCCAAGTCGTCTAGGTTCTTGTAATCTGGTATATCATATATATGTTTATATGTTTATTTGAAATAGGAAAGGGAAGGGGCAGGGAACAAGATGATGGGAGGGCTCGGGGAAGGGAAATGGGGACAAAACCATGAGAAGGGGCATCAATGTGTGTGAAGTAATGCCCCTTCTATCTGGCGAATATAACTGTAACCCCTCTATTAATTACAATAAAAAATTAAATATATGAAAAAAAACTGCAAGCCTCTTCTATTAGGATCAACACTTAACAGATCCAGAAGTTCTGTGCTGATGCTTCAAAAATTAGGGGAATAACTAGAGAAAATGCCCCCTGGCCTTCCCTAACTGAAACCTGGAATACTAACCTATTTCTCCCCACCCAGGGAAATTTTCTATCTGAAAGACATACATGTGTATCTCAGAAATAGGGTGTCCATAAAGCTGTGGAGGAGAGGTAGTAAGCAGACAAGATCCTTGAAAAAGAGGTACTTACTGATCCACAGGTAAGAGTAAGGCAACAGGAAGGGCTGGTTTAGAAGAAAGGAGCCAGGTGAGAAATGGAGCTTAGCAGAGATTTGTAAGAGTTTGGGTGGTGATGGATCCCAGACGCCCCAGAGAGGAATTAATATGTGCTAACCACCGCCTTTCCATAATAGAGCACATTGCTTTGCCAAGTTACCAAGAAATGTCTGGCAGTGTCAACCCTGGGTTTGGTACTGGTAAAGACTTGGGGCCAAATAAAACTTTTCCTGTGGCTTGTGACTAGGATTTTTTCAGTGGTAAGTATGACTCAAAAACCAATCTTTAAAAATAAAATGTATCACCTAGATATGTTCAGTCAAGCATACTTGAGTTGCAATGCCCCTTTACCTGAGAGAGACCCATACATGACCTTTCCAGTTTTCTGGAATCTCCAGACTTGACTATATTAGGCATACAAAAAATCAATGTGGAATACATGGCAAAAAATAAATAAAACACATTCACTATCCTCAATAAATAGTGTCTACAAAACACAGTTTATTTATTTAAATATTTGATGGTATTAGCTTTTATCTCTGTAAGAAAACAATTCATTAGTAGGCAACATGTTGAGTTTTCTGCAGAAAGCCAACTATATTGGAATACAAAGGAACACAGTGAACCTCAAAGTCCATAAGCAAAGATGATAATGCAATAAATAAATGCAACTTCATCCAGCTTCTTACAATTATGCTTCTGAAATGATCAGTTGAAAGGTATAATGCACATTCATCCATGACTTGTAATGTTGAAATGATTAATTTATTATAGGTAAGTATTTTCAATTTAAGACCACTACTTTCTTCTCTGAGTAGACTTCATTAGATGTGACAGGGTCCTGGCTTGACCACTGGCTTCATAATTTGCTTTTGTCGCATCTCTGTATGATCAAGAAAAAAAACTACCCTATCAACAACTGCTTGGCTAAGGGATTTTTCAGGCAGCAGTGTCTTCATTGATCTGCAGTCATGATGAGTATAATTGGATTGCAGCATCTCTCCTACCATCCATCTGGCATCGATGGACGATGCTCAACCATAGGTAGGTTTGACATGTAGCCCTCACTGTGGTTCATGACGGAAAATCTCCAGGAACCATTTCAGAAATATGCTATGGCACATTTGAGACAAACTTTGTGATGTTTCTAGCATGTACATCCAACTGTGCTAAATGTCTTGCGGTGTCCAGAGAAAAAAATCAAACTACAAAGAATAGTACCACATGCTACAGATGAAAAACTAACATAAAAAATTTTTAACTGAAAAAAATCAGCTCAAGCTTGGTCTCAATTCTTTTATATATCCAAAGAAAATCATCTATTTAATAGATTTTAGATGCATTAAAATGTCCACAAAAAATACACACTAGTTAACTGTGTAAATCAAAAGAAGAGTGTACTTTATTGTATTACAGAGACTTTTTCAATATTTTGGAAAAGTGTGCCACCAATGGAAACTCATGGTGGGATTTGTCTTTCTAATATAAATTATTTGTCTATAATAGTAGCTGTTCCTTTCATGATTATTGAATATACAATTCTTTATGTATTCTAAAATATCAAGTAGAGAAGGAGGTAAAGACAAAAATCAATGGATCAAAATTGAGTTTTTATAGCTTTATCTCTGCAAATGAAGTTGCCAAAGGGTTTTCTCTCCCAATGTGTTCTTTTTTACTGAAGTAACACTGTCATTATGTCATAAAAGACATCTTCATAAAGTTGTCAAAGATGTGTCATATTTCCAAGAAATCTTGTCCTTGGAATATTTACAAATAGTCATTCAATAATAAAAAAGTATAAATCTTACCAAGTCATACAAATGATTGCAAAATATGGCAAGCTACACGACATTGGAGAAAAACTAAGTCATACAAGTCAAAGAAGAATTTAATAAAATGTAGATGGAAAAGATGCAAGTAAGACAATTGTTTTGCTTTTCCATTGAGTAATAGTATTGTTTCAAGAAAGATGATTAGGTGGCATGTGGTGTTGAAAAATTAATCATGTAATGAGTTACAATAGTCAAATCTGCGTGAAAAGGATACGAAAACATAAACTGCTCACATAGGAAAGATTTTCAAGAAAATAAACAGCCATAAAAATTAATCAAGGATATCAGTAGTTGGAATTCTTACAAAATACGAATCTGATAAAAATCTCATTTCTGTTACCATTGCTATACCAAAGACAATAAGAGCCCAAGGAATTCATCAACAATACTCAAGGTGTGATCATGTGTGAAAAATGCATTCTATCTTACATCAACAACAGTAGTCACAAATCTCAGTGGAATATTGTACTAGTCAATACACTTGTTACTCTTAAAATTAATAAAACATCTAATCTTTCAACAGATTATTTAGAAGACGACGTAAGAAAAAGTTAGATGATTTTAATTAGAGCATGAATGATTTCCTGTTTAATGGGGAAATGTTTCAAGTCTTATACCATAGTTTCTAGAGAGGACAATTGCAATTACATTACAACAATCACTAAAGCAACTTGACAACACATACGAAAGCTATGTAAATTGGTGCAAATTTTAAAGGAAACACTGTGATCAAATTAGTGGAGATACACTAAACAAATATTACATGCTACTTTAAGAATTAATTTGAAAATTGTTCGTAGTATTATGATTCAATATATGTAGTGTGTGTGTGTGTGTGTGTGTGTGTGTGTGTGTGTGTGTGTGTGTCTGATAGGGTGTGTACATGTCATTGCTCAATATAGGAAATCTGCACCAAAAATATTTATTTTGTTTGGGATTGTACTCTTCTGTGACCAATGCAGTATCTATTCAGCCATTTGTTTTCTTAGAAAGCTAGACACTAAGTGCCTGTGGAATTTCTGTTTGACCTGACATAGACACTTTGAGTTCTGTCTACCATAATCGTGCATGAATAATCCTAGTTGGATTTCTATACAAAGCTTCCCATGACATAATCAACAAAAACATTACAGTGGACTAGACCCTGGTACCATTACTGTCTACAATGTATACCTAAATCTTTTGATATTTGCTTGAAATAAACCAGGTACATCTCTTAAATGACACCACTGCTGTCCTGACCTGTTTACAAATCCTTTGCTTTTGCCTGGAATCACCCTCTGCAGCGTGAATCTTACTACCATCCAGGACCACACTCTCAACAAAGCCACAATAAATTGCTCTCTTGAATCTTGGACTTTTTTTTCAATCCCTTAATACCTATAGCCAGTTCCCACACACTGAGACCAGGTGGTTCTCAAACGGTAGTCAATACTTTATATGAAATGTGCACCTTGAAGCTTCCTAAGCCCAGCTGACAACTAATACATGAAGCTCACTGCAGTATTTTAGTATTTCAGTATTTTTCATTTTCCCTTCCCATCTGCAGTGGTATTCTGACATTTAATTTTTACTCTCGCATAAGTTATACGTTCCACCTCTACAGTATTATTTACTTGCTATATAGAATCATTAATATTTGGGGAAATTGTAAAAGCTAGGAAAACAATCTTGTGTTGGCATTTGTCCAGTTTCTGTGGGCATTAGTTTATTTGTCATACAGCCATGTGTTTATGGCAGAAAGGCTTTTTCAATACTTTCCTTGAGTTATGACCAAAAGTTTGGGTGTCCTATCATGTTTTATTTTTCTCTTATACTCTCTCCAGAAGCATACCATAAAAGTTTCTGCAGCCTCCTGTATGTCTCACTTTTTTTTTCTAATTCACTCTTTTCTTTCTATCACAAATATGTGGCCTTCAAGGTCTTAACAAATACTTGAGAATAAAAGTATAGCCCAACATATTGCAGGTTTTTAAAATACAAAATATGTTGTGTATGTATGTGTGTGTATGTGTTCTATGCCATCATTGCTCTAGCTTTTCTAAACAAATTATTATGGCGCACATTTGTGAGATCAGCTCATTGGTTAGATTATGATACTACCCAGTGCTTTCAGACTGATGTCACCAGTTTTCAACCTGTGTTAAGCTAACTTCCAGTTAGATTATTACTCTCTATTCCTTATTATATGCAAATGAGTGTAAATTGTTATAATGTATCTAAACATTAATTTTTACCTAGTGTTGCTGCTCCTTCTTCCTCTTTTTTCTATTCCTCCTCCTCTTCCTCCTCCTCCTCCTCTTCGGAAATGTTTTACTTTCTTGCTTATTATAAATCCAAACTTTGAAATCCAGGTTGGGGAAAATAATTGACTGCCTTGCAATGTAGTCATACCTAAGTACTAACATAGTAAAATGCATGTTCATTTGGCATGAACATTCTTCTAGTTCTTGTTTATGAGAGTACTAAATTTATGTGCAGATTCTGTGTTAGTATCTTGCTGTATAAAGCCCCATTATCTGCAGGCTATACTTGACAGTTCCTAGTAGATGCCTGACACCTCCCATAGTGCCCGTGGTCTCCATATCTTAATGCCTTTTGCACCTTAAGACTAAGCACTTCTCACATACTGTCAATATCAATGTCACTTTAATGTGTAACAGCAAAACAAAAGTATGAATTTCTTTTTTTCATATATTTTTATTGTAATTAATAGAAAGGTTACATGATATTTGCCAGATAGAAGGTGCATTAATTCCCATACATTGATGCCCTTTCAAAAGTATGAATTTCTTTTGCCTTCTTCACAATTTCACAAATAAAAGGTTCATACTGTAGATCTTAACATTCTCTGTATGCTTCTTTTCTCTTTGCTCAAAAGGAATTTTCACCCTTTTGCTCATACAAAGCAGTTTATTGTTGAGTATACCTGAATTGCCAGTCTCATAAGTCTTGGGGCCATTGTCAAATACAATCAAGGTTACTTGAGCACAAATCTCATAACACAAGTCATTCTGATAGCTAAGATTAGCTTCTAAGGGAGTACGGAAGGGAGAGCAATGTATGCAATACAGATAGATGGGGAAAAGGGAAGTTCTATGTGGAACTAAGCAATAGAATGCAAGTTTTACACTATTAAGTGGATGCAAAATTTCAAACTTAGTGAATTGTTTCTTTTGAGGATTTTCCATTTGAAATTCCATTTTTAGATTACAGTTGACTGAAACTGCAATGAAAAACCTCAGACAAGAAGGGACAACATTATGTAGAAAGATTGTAGTATTGTTCTTTCAACACAGTCAAAGGGACATAACATGATATTGACGATAAAAGGACTCACTCTGGGTCATATTGGATCAAAAGCTATTAATTTACATCTTGATACAACTATTAATTGCTTGCCAGTGTCCAAAGCTTTGTACTATCAGAAAGAAAAAAGCAAAGTTAATATTGTCTATGTCTCTGGGAGGTTATAAATGTAATAGGAAAGTGCCTGGCAGTTTCCTGAACTGATTTTTTTTACTTATGTGACATCTCTTGTTCCTAGAATTATTGACACAAGAAAAGTGCCAATACAAGTACATTGACATATGTAGGTAGGATTGCAAATATCACACAACAAAGAGCATTGGTGAAAAGTAATCTAATAGCATATGTGGAAGACGACAGAAATTCAAAAAAAGAAAATATTAGAACTATAATAGACCTTTTAATACAATCATGATGTGTAAACAAAACCAGCAGAATTATAAATGACAAGGGCATGCCACAGTAGAGAAAAAGCAAGGATGAAAATGGAGAATCACAGAGTATATTGGAAGAATGATTAGGAACTGAGTTTGTCTGGAAGTTAGTATTGAATTCAAGTTGTGGATTAAGGAGAGATGACAAAGCAAGTACACCACCAACAAGAGTAACCAGAGCTTATTTCTGGCACAACAAAAAGACTGTTTTAGGAAGATTAATCCAGCCAAGTGTGTAGGAGAATCTAATGTCAGGGAGCAAAGCTCAATCTTGAGGACATTCCTCAGATCAAATGTCCATCTAACATGTAAGCCACAGAAAATCCTCCTTTTTGAAACCAGTAAGCCTCAGAATGACATTATTATTTTTTAATATCCTGTATGTTCAATAAAGAGATAAAGAGAAATGAGGTGGTATTTAAGTCACATATAAGTTTAGGGAGAAAAACATCCCTAGATACAGTGCTTGAAATTAAAAGAATAATGGAATAGAAACGTAAGAGGTCATTTAGTAACCTGGACATTTTCTTCATTATGAATACTTTTAACATCTTGGACTCAAAGTACAGGGATAGTGGAAAAGTCATAGTAGTTTACACTTGAAGAAATTCATCCCGAAAGAGTTTCCTATGAACATGAAAGAAAAGAGTGATAGTGTGGTTTCTATTACTAGTAAAAACACCTAAACGAATATGCAGGCACAAGAAGAATGTAAAACTAGGCCTGCTATTTTTTTTTTATTTTCTCTTTGATGCTTTATAATTTCTTCTCTCCAACAGTGACCTATAGTTTTTTAAATTTATTTTGGCTAATTTGTCTCATACACTGCTGCAGCTAACTGCAGAGAAAGTAAGTATCCATGAAAGAAATGCCTTGTATACAGATTCAGTCAGCCCCTATGACTTGCTTCTACCATATTCTAATGCTAAGCTGCAAAATAAAGTTCCTGTCTACAGACCCAATTTGAGATGACACATCGAGTCTAGTTAGTGGGTTAGAATTTGCCCTGGTCAGAAGGGATGGAGAGCTCTGTAATCTTGTGGTATAAAATTAGACTTTCAACCCACACCACACAAGTCCACATGGGCCTCTCAGAAATCCCCTGGTTACTTTTTCTCCTATTCCCTATGAAAATAATTACCATTTCATGCCCAAAGATTAAAACAGCCACAGCATGAAGCATTACTTCAGTGTTCCTCATAGCATACTTATTTGTTTTAGCTTCCTTCCAGAATATTCTATCCATCAGAATTTCAGGAAGTGCTTAAAATGTGTAGAGAGTTGTTAAGCTTTCATCTCTTAACTATTTTGACTAGGCCCCAGTCTCTTCCTCTAATTGGTGTGCTGTTTTGTATCCCATTCTTTCTCACGGAAGTCATACCTGTCTTCCAATTGTTATCTCCTGTTTTAGCTATGGTAACTAGGCATAAGGCCTCTCCCCAATGGGTAGGGATAAGGAGAGACAATCTGTTAAGGGTTCTACTTAATTTGAAATTGAGTAAATAAAAATTAAAGATTGAATGTGAAAGCAAAAAAATAATAAACATCCCATGAATGGAGGGGACAGTTCAAATCATATTGTCAATGAAAGTGTTAATTTTAATAAATTCTTTCTGTAAATCTCCAGGTTTGAACTAATTTAACTATATGAAGGATTATGGTAGAAATATAATAATAATAAATAATAATAAGACACAGTAAAGGAATATATTGTCCAGTATTTATGTAACCTCTTTCCTTGTCCCTTTTGAAGAAAATGACAAATAGAATAGGATGCATTTGTTAATACAAAATCAGGCAGGAAATCATGGCATTTGAAATGTCAACTACTGTGGATCTGTAAAGAACTCCAACAAAACATAATAGCTTTCATAAACCAAGTTTGCTTTTATTGTTTTGTTGTGTTCTGTTCAATTTGAGATAGTGTCTTCCTGTATAGCCCAGGCTGGCCTCAAACTTGTGATCCACGTGTTTCCATCTCCTGAGTGCTAGGATTGAAGAAATGTACCATTTTGCCTGACCTGATTCAAGTTTACTACTTGAGCCAAAGCACCATTTCCAGATTTTTCTATGTATGTGGTACTGAAGAATTGAACCCGGGTCTTTGTGCATGGTAGGCAAGCACTCTACCACTAGGTCAAACTCCTGGTCTCTGAATCAAGTTTTTCAATGATAATTTTGTACTATAAAATTATAAAGAACAAATCATCTAATATTTACTGTGTCAAATAGCCATTTTCCATACGTGTTACTCACTCAGTTTTATTATCTTTCTATTGCACCCTCCTGTCCAATGAGCAAATAGGAAAAGTATGAGTTCTAATCATATCCTCTTTTGTCTTTTAAATTTTTATCATTTATTTACCAGTTATGAAGTCCTTAAGTGACAAGTAAATTGGGGGAAAATCCACTGACGTAGAACATGAAGACTTACTGCTGAACTGTGCTCAGCAGCTCAACAATGCCATCAAGAATTTATGCTCATCCTTGTTATCCACCGTCTGTCACCTATAAAGGATGTGTGCTATCTCAGAAATTGATGTTGGCCCTTAGAATATCAGTTGTCAGGCCCTTGTCCAAACCAAGTGACCATTTTGGCAGCTTCTGTAAGTGGAATTAGATAGGAGGAAAAAGATTTGAAAACGACACAAAATTAGCATCTGGATGCATCTAATAGCATCTGGATGAACTTTCAGAAAGAAGATATGAGTCCTTCAGAAAGAAGGTATGAGTCTGCTCTGCTGCAGAACAAAAATATCACAAAAGATCAAGCTTCTAGAGTTTTGTTTCTGGTGATACTTTTCTCCTGGTTTGTATCCTGTGAGGATATAACCTCATATGGCAGAGAGGAGAGGGTCTTATGTCTTTTCCTCTTTTCTAAGGGTCTGAACCTTATCAAGAGGGTCTCACTTTCAGACATTAGCAAAAACAAGGGCCCCCATGTGAAAATATCATTACATTAGTGGATAGGAAATGGGCAACATTCAGTTCAAAGCAGGAATCAGTTGGTGTTCTTATAAAGCACAGTTCTTCAAAGATGGTGTCTTGTGGAAAGCAAAGATATTGCTTTCATTCTGGCAATAGTTACTGTAAAATGCCTAGGTATAAGAGCATATCTGGACATGCAAAAAGTGAAGTATTGGCAGGCCACACCCTCTCTCTGCATTAAAGTGCAGAGAGCAGATGGGGAAGTAATTCAGATTAGTATGAAAATAACTATACAGTCATGCATGAAACACGCTTTGAAAGAGCAGAGAGCAAAATGCAGTGACTCCAGCAAAAGAACTTGTTTTTCTCAGTGGAAAAACTTTCAGTATAGAAAGAAGGTTTCTATTTTGTAGAAAGTGGAAAGGAAATTCTAAAATAATTGGATCACTAATGGTAAAACGACACGTACTATGGTAACTATGCAGCAACAAAAAACATAAAAAAAAATGCTAGATGAATAAGAATGTGTCCTGACAGTGTTTAAGCAATGAGGCCTTTTACAAAATGAAGATTTCTGCACGAGAATTCCCACACATCCATGCAAATGTGGCTGTTCTTAATGCTTCCATATTAGCATTGGGAATCTTTTGGATTTTCCTCTTCCTTGTTCCTTTCATCATTTCATCAGTTTAAGACTGGTGTTCTTGGAGCCTGAGAATTGTTTGGTGTGTGAGCAAAACACATAACGTTTTAATTGTCCTTGGAGTCAGAAAGATTCAATGAGGGAGACCAATTAAGAAATATAAATAAACTAGGCGTTCTGCTTCACCTCATATAATATCATAGTGGTTCACAACGAATAGCCAAGCTTTAGTGTGAGTCAAAAAGGAAGCCAGGCTCACTGACTTAAGAGTGAGGCAAAGGGTTGTATGTCACATGTGAAGTGAAGCATTGATACAACTCTGATATTACAATTATTTTTACTTTATGTAATGGTCACCATAAAAACACTACTTATGGAGCATGCATTATATGCTCTGGCTATCGTCCATGTGCACATTAGAGCATACTTTATGTTTAAATGTGAACTTCCCCCACTAAGGCTATGTGATGAATATTTCCATTATCACCATCTTATAAATAAAGAAAACAAAGGTTGGGTAGTTCAGGTGGCATGCCCACGCATATGTCTTCCTCTCAAGAGGTATAATAGCCAATAAGTGGCCAATCTTGGTTCAAACCATAAGCTATTAGACACCAAAACCATGATTTTAAACATTGTAAAAATGAATATTTCTGTGGCCTGAAGAAGGTCATAGTACTCCAATTTCAAGGAGAGTATGGTAGATTTCAGATCTAGACAGGATTATTTTGAAAACAAGAAACCATAAACAAGTACAATATAAAATACCCATTAACACATTAAAAACTCTCCTTCAAGTGGATGCATATATTAATGTGCCCACAATGGAAATGTTGGTTCGCATTGCTACATGATGATAATGGGGATGAAAGTGGTAGTTGGCAATATTTTTCTGTAAAGGCCAGATAGTAACTATTTTCAACTTTTCAGGTCATAAACTCTCTGCTGCATCTATGGAAGGCTGCTACTATGGTATGAAATTAGTCATAGATAATTCATAAGTGAATGAGTGTACTTGAGACTGGCATTGGTGGCTCACACATCTAATACTAGCTACTTAAGAGGCTGAGATTTGATCATCATAATTTGAAGCCAATAGTGCAGAACAGCTCTTGAGACTCTTGTATTCAATTATCTACCAATTTTTTTAAAAAGCCGGAAGTAGAGCTGCAGCTCAAGTGGCATAGTACCAGACCTTGAGCACAAAAACTCAGGGACAGAATTTGGACCCCCAAACCCAGAACTAGTACAGAGCAAACAAAATTTATTTACAAAACATACAATAGTGAAATTGAACTACGGTTTAAAATCTGCCAACTCTGGTGTTAAGGAATTAAAATAACCCCATTTGATTGAGGAAGTTCTAAGATTGCTAAGAACACATATATTTAAATTTTAAACAGTTTTAATAAGGGCAGTCTACTCATTTTTTGTCTTGCATTGTGATCATTTGAGGGAAATGGGATTTATTCAATGAAATAATTTCTAAGGAAAACTATTTAACTGTCAGATTAGCCAAAGCAGTTCAGAGGCACTATGAGAGCACTGAATTTTAGAAAAACAAGATTGAAGCTTAGTATAGAAAATCTAGGTATATTTAACACCATCCAGGATTAAAGTTGTGCCATGAAAATACAAAGATAAAAAAGAAGCAAAAAGCAGGAATAAATTTCATAGTTAATCACACATCTTATTAGAAGTTATGTGATAACTTGTTAAAATTTTTCTGCACAGCTTCTCGAGATATAAAACAAGAAAACCAATTACCCTCATTGATGATTAAATTTTTTTTAACCATCTGAAATTACAAGTTGGATGCACATAACCTCTTGAGATTAGTTTGGATTCTATCACTATTGTTTTAGGAAACAGACATTAACACAACTATATATGTATGAGTAGGTGGCTAGACATATATACATACCTATACAACATCACTGCCTATTCTCTATTTTCCAGCACCTGTAGAATAAACATCTGTACATGTGTTTTATCAATCCATTCCCATCATCACAGTGGGAATGATATAATAAGATCATCCACTTACAAATAAAAATGTTTGTTTTGGATCACACTTGGGGAAGTCCACGTGATCAATGGGCACCATGGTTTGGGGGCAGAAGCAAGGCAGCACATTATAATAGAAGTGTATGGAAGGGAATTACTTCAATTCATCACCAGAAATCAAAAGAGAGACAGGAAGACACTGAGATCTCACAATCTCCTTTGAGGGAATATCCCAATAATATTAGGCCCCCAGAAGGTCTACCCCCTCTTAAAGTTGCCAACAATTTGTAACATCACTACCCTAAGGACTAAGCCTTAAACACATGCCTTTGGGGACATACAATATCAAAACTACAGGATGTCCCAATATAATGTTTGAATATACAATATGTAGCATATGTGTGTATAGTATATGTGCATATCCATGAATAATACATGTATAATTCATCAATATTTCCACATCATTGCCCTTATTATGTCTTCTTATCAAACGGTCATTCTAAATTTGTTTAGAAAAGAAAATAAACCTTTTTTTTGAAGGTAACAGCAAATAGATTTGAGACAGAGGCACCACTTCAACTATGTCTGTTCTCTCAATCCTTCCCCAGCAGATGGCAGAGAAAGAAAAAACACGCACAAGACTCTGCTCATGCCGTGCTCTGAATCATTCATCTTCTTTAAAATATGGAAAAGCCATTGCATTGGTAAACAAGACTTTCATAAGCATGCGTAAAATGTATTAAATATTTGGTGTCAAGGGATTCCTATGAGGCCTTTGTGGGAGTTAATAAATCAACAGAAACCACTTACTGAAACATTTTCATGGGTCCAGTGGAATTCTAAGCAAATATCAGGTTGAAGAATGAAAAGTCAGTTATATTTTCAACGTAATCTAATGTTCAAAGAAGTGTAAAAGATGCTTAAGTGTTAATATTTTATGTTTCCTTACCCTGGGCAGTAAAGGCAGCCCATTAAAAAGAATGCTAAGCCATAGTTGTTAGCGCTGGCACAGGACCAGGGAAACACTGAGCCTTCACAGAAGGGGGTTAATTGCTACACGAAGAGGTAATTTATTAAGGAACACTGAAGCCCTGTGTATTCCCTAATGTGAGTCAGAAAGGCAAAATGTATGTGAATATTGCATTTGATAATCAAGGCCTATTTTATGATAGACTTCAGAACTGGCCTAAGCTAAACAAAGAGGGGAGATGTAAGGGTGAAAGAAAAAAAAAGAATTGTACTACCATTTTTCTCCTTAGTTCTCATAAACCTTTACTATGGTGCCCTCCAGTCTGTCAGTCCCACCACCAGGTCAAGTTTGCCACTCTATAAACATCATAGTGACTGATGCGAAAGTCTCATTTAACTATCAGGATGAAGGCTGGCTTCCAGGGTTCTCTATTTGTCCAGACCAGGCGCCATCATCTCCTTCTTCTTCTGAAGGTCCAATGTAGCATTCACCATTTGTCAGGTTGATGTTTTCAGACCTATATCACATTAAATTTGCCCTCTGCCCTCCTCCCCAAACCATAAAGCCAAGAATCAAATCATGTGGCATGTGAAGAAAGTAAGAGTCCCACTTTGCCCTGCTGAATGGCGTGTCTTTCAAGAGAAGTTTGTTGTCTCTATCCAATGATTGCTTTGTTCAATCCTAAGAGGAGGTGTTTATTTGTCAATAGTCAAGGCTTAAAGCACAGGCAGAGTCCCAAAGAAAATGGCTGGGCCAGCCTAGGCCTGAAAATGAGCTCTTTAAAGAGCTGATGGTTTTCCTGGCTGTGCTGATGAGATATTCTTACCTATCTTCATAGGACTAGAGAAAATAAATTCATTTCCCCATTTTATCTCCCCTTTAACATCTCTAACATCCAATTGTCATTGGAGAACTACTCTCCTGGAAACTAGGATAAGGTAGTGATCCCTCCCCAACAAATCATGTTGACGATTTCCAGTTCCAAGTACTGAGAGGCGTGGTCCTTCATCCAACTCTAGCCAAATCTTCATAAAGGGTGTCTATGGGATATTCATTTCACTCCTGGCATTCAGCTGAGGGAAGTAAGAACAAAAAGAAGTCACATAGTACATGGTCCAGCCCAGCTCTGAGAGTCTTCAGCATCATAGGAAAGAGTTTTAAAAATAATCCGTGTGAAATGACGGACAATTTTATGGTGGCTGCAGTAAAATGAAAGCCAGGAACAACACAGTGGATTTCAGTGAGCGATTGCTCATCTCCCAAGCAAAGCTTTCATCTTTCTTCACTTTTTTTTTCAATGCTAGTCCTGAGGCTTGTACTCAAGGCTAGGTCACTGTCCCTGAGCTGTTATGTGGTTATGTTATGTTAGGCTAATACTCTCCCACTCGAGCCACAGCTCTACTTCCAGGATTTGTGGTGAGGGGACATGGATAATCTACTAGAGATAAGAGTCTCAGGAACATTCCTCTTGGGTGTCTTCAAGCTGTGATTCTTAGATCGCAATCTCCTGAGTTGTCAGAATTACAGGCACAAACCACCAGCACCTGGTTCCTACTTACACTCTGGTTTTATTTTTTTCCCTCTTGTACTATTTTTCCTATTATTGGGTGGTTTCTTTTCCCTGATATTCATGGATCCAAAGCTATTATATGGGCCATTCTCATTACTTCAGCATCAATCAACTAGGTGGAGGGGGAAACTAAACCAATTAAACTAGTTTGCTCAAAGTAGTAAGTGGCTTCAGCTTTTCTCACCTCATTCCTTCTTGTACCTCATACATTTTGTTGATAGTATATCAAATTTTCGTTGATGGCACAAATGTAAAATATGACATTCTGTTTTTACTGTATGACTTAAGACTGGCCAAGTACCAGTGGCTTATGTCTATAATCCTAGCTACAAAGAAGGTAATGATCTGAGGATCACCGTTCAAAGCTAGACTGAGCAGGAAAGTCCCATGTGACTTTTATATCCAATGAACCAACAATAAACTGTGAGTAGAACTGTGATTTAATGGATAAGAGAGTCAGTCTAGGGCAAAACAAAAACTAAGAGACAAGTATTCAGGCTCTGAATTCAATCCCCATTACTGGCACACACACACACACACACACACACACACACACACACACACACGACTTTGAAATAGTCCATTCTATTTTAAGATTATGAATATTTGACAGAAATTAGGGTCAAGTCTAAAGAGAGAGAAGAGGAAAGTTTTCTTTCTCAACCTGACCAGCTGTATCTTCTACCATCGCCTTTCCAACAAACACCAGCTCCACAATTGTTCTTACCAGATCATCTCCTCCTACCCCCTCCCTCTTTCTTGAGTTTTTTTAATGTCCGGTATTTGCTACATGATCTTATAGTTGGGGCCATGACCCCATGGCTTTCCCTTGGAAATCCCTATGAAATGATGGCAGAATGGTGCCACTTAGAAAAGGGAATAAAGCCTGACTTCCCAAAATACAGTACATGAAACTTGTTAGCATCCTCAAGGTACTTCTAGTTCTCTTGCCAATATCTATTTACAACTATAGAGTCTTGTCTTCACTCTATGCATTTAACACCAAGTGTGATGGAAATTGTAAAAAAATAAAATAAAAACATTTTTAAAATCTTTTTTGTTGGAGATGCTTCTACTCTTCTATTACACAGATGCCTCACTGTGTGAGTACGTATTTAGAACCGATGCTGTTCTGGATTGTTATTCAGTTCCTCCTATTATACAGATTTGAAACATATTAAAGATTACTAACTCATTAAAGGAAAACAATCACACACACACACACACACACACACACACACACACACACACACACACACACACACACATAGAGGCATCTCCAGGGGTCAGTTTCTTTGATTTGTCTAATTTTTAAAAGAGGGTCTGTTATTTTTTAAGAGTATAACATTAAAAAATATCTTATCTTTGCAATCTTGAAGTTTATCTTGGATTTGATCTGAAAGGAATTATTTCAGTCATAAAAGTCAACATCTTTTTCTTTCTTATTCCTCGTTTTCCACTTTCTTTCTAAGGAACTGGAGGAAAACTGAGGCAGATGAGTAGTCAAGCAGTCCCAAAATAACTGCCTGTCATTTGGACTAAGGCCAGACACGTCAGGCACATGTAAAGGTCTTCACTTGCCAAAAACACACCAGGGACCTCTTAAACTTCCTTAAATACTATTTGTTACTCAGGCATCTTTAGACTGCAAGGGACAGAAACCTGACTTAAGTTCACTTGAAGGAAATTTACTAGTAGGTCCTGAAACATCTCCAAGAAGCAAAATAAGTATTAAACGACCAACTTGAACTACAAGCCCTCAAAAGCAAATGCAATTAGAGTTTCAAATAGCGAGGACTTTCTCTGTTACTTATTTTAGCTGTCCTTTAGACATTGGCTTCTTTCTTACCTCCATTTTCCTCCACAGGGCAGGGACCGTGGCTCATAGCCTGCCATAAACATCCTACTTTACAGTTTTTAATAACAGAAAATCTGTTTCCATATGACTTCTTCCCAGTACAGAAGTCCAGGTTTAGAACCTTGATTGGTGTGGCTCTATCCATAAGCAAAAGAATATTGCTCACATCACTCTAGCCCCTGGTCCTCTTTCCTGGTTTGAGACATCTTCATTCTGTGGTTAATAGCAAACTAGGAACAAGTGTTCTTTACTTCCTTCCAGTTTAACAAGAGCAGCATTATGGTAAGTGATCTAGAATGCAGGAAATCAATGTGGCAGTTCTAGCTGAGATAAGACCTTAGATCAACTACCTTCTTAAAGTTTCTATCTTTAAGAAACAGAGAAAGAAGCCCCCTCTCAAAAGTAACACAGACAGTCACAATAGCATAGGTGGATCTTATCCTCATTACACTGAATGAAATAAGCTGAGCTGAGTATGGCAGCATACACACCTGTAATCCCAGCTACTCTGGTAGAAATGGGAAGTTCACAGTTCAAGACCAACTCAGGACCTCATCTCAACAAATAAGCTACCCCAGAGGTAGATGCCTAAAGCCCATCCTGGGCAGTAAAATTCTATCTAAAAAAGAAGGGAAGAAAGAAGAAAGGAAGGAAGGAAGAGAGAGAGAGAGAGAGAGAGAGAGAGAGAGAGAGAGAGAGAGAGAGAGAGAGAGAGAGAGAGAGAGAGAGAACAAACCTCAATAATAAAAAGTAAAATGAAAAAAAGACCTTGATAATAAAAAATAAAATGAAAAATAAAAAAGAAAGGAAGGCTGGGTGTGTCTCAAGTGGAAGAGGGTTTGACTAACGAGTGAAGGCTCTGTATTTAAATGTAGATACTGCCAAAAATAAAAAGGAAAACAAGATAGGAGAGGGGAGAAAAAGGGGATGAGAGGAAGAGAAGATGGGAGGGAAGAGGAGGGGAAGAGAAGAGAAGGGAGAAACAGATGAAGAGGAGAGAGGAGAAAACAGGAGGAAAACCTCAGTCTTTCATTTCACCTACATTGCATTTTAAGAAAAGCTGTATTTGCCTTTAAAAGTACATATTTGTTGTACTCAAGGGAACAAGGCCATATCAATAAACCTTTTAAGATAAAGTTTTAAAGATGATAAAACATTTTTAAAAAAGATAAAGGGTTACTGTTGTTTTTTTTTTTTTTAATTATTCTTCCTAGGGGACGGATGTTTGGCCTAGTGGTAGAGTGCTTGCCTAGCATGCACTAAGACCCGGGTTCGATTCCTCAGTACCCCACATACATAGCAAAAAGCCGGAAGTGGTGCTGAG
Organism: Megascapheus bottae; assembly: GCF_031878675.1. NCBI lineage: Eukaryota > Metazoa > Chordata > Mammalia > Rodentia > Geomyidae > Megascapheus > Megascapheus bottae. The sequence continues at coordinate 45,546,372 of NC_143518.1, read as the reverse complement.
GCTCAAGTGGTAGAGTGCTAGCCTTGACAAAGTCCAAGGACAGTGCTCAGGCCCTGAGCTCAAGTCCTGGACTGGCAAAAAAAAAAAATTATTCTTCCTAGTAGAATATGGCTAGTTCTCTCTGTTAACTCAAGATGCCAATACAGTTAAATTTAGTTGGGCTCATAAATACTCTGTCCTTTAGCATGTCTTTATTTTTCTCTTCCCATTGGAGGAGTTTCAGGGCACAAGGCTTTTGAGGGGGCATTAAGCCTTGATGTCACATCCAGCCATTTGATGCTTAATAAACTGCCTAGGAACTTAAAGTTTCAGACAGCAAAGAGTTATTATTTCTCCTGACTCTCCGGGTTGGCCAGACTTGGTTGGGCCATGTTCCATGGGTGTCAGCTGGGGTCATCATGTGGCTGTAGTCAGCTAAAAACTCAGCCTAGGGCTGGAACACCCAAGAGCACATTTGGCACTTGAGTTACCATGGCTGGAATGGCCGGGAGCTGGCTGAGCCTCTCTTGTTCCACATGGAGTAGACTAACCCTAACTTCTTTCAGGGACATGTAGATACCAAAGAGTTGAAAAACAAACACTGCAGGTTCTTTTCCCAGATCTGAATTGAGGAAGTCCCAGGAAATCATTTCCACTGCATTGTGCTGAGCTAAACCAAGTCATACCACCCAATGTCTAATTCATGAAGTAGCGAAGCAGACTGATGGAAATTAGACTACCTCGGCAATGAGATGGGAACATTGTCGGAAGACATCTTTATTAAGAACCTGCTCTCCATGGCTTCCCATTTCTCCCATCCGTTTTAAATCATTAAGTTCAAGGCCAATCCGTCAGAATGAAGCAGCCTTCAAAGTGAGTGATCCATTTGTCCATGTCTGCACTTAGTAAGTATTAAGAATCTACTATGTTCCAGCAATACTGTGTACTAGACTTCAAAAACAAAATGGCCCCTATATCCCAATGTCTATCATGTCTATCATGTCTCCATCGAATAATGTGAAGAAGAGTTCTCATCTAGAATTCGAGAATTAGGACATTTTGAAGACCAACTAGTTTTTCCTTTAGTTCTTATATTCTTTGGGCCACATTATAGTGTTGGGTTTTATTTTTTATCTTTTCAGAGAAGGCTAAGGAGCCAAGTAATTACAAAGATATGATTCTGTAAATTAAAGCAAATGTTTTGAGAGAGGGATAAAATTATGTCTTAATCACCATTTTAGGATAGTTATCTAACTACTCCATTCCACAGAAATAAATGTTTACTGCCCGCCACACCATTGATACACACAAACATGCCTATCACTTGTCTTCTCATTAAGAATAATAAAATTTCATCATGGCCACCATGGTACTGTCACAAGCAAGCTGAAAGTCATAACTCATATAGATCTAGGCCTGAGGAAGATTGATACTGAAAGAGAAAGAAAATCCCCTCCATTGGAGAGGTCTGAAGTAAGGGAATTAGAACTACTTTGCTTTAAGGAGGTGGTAATTTTGTCAGGGGGTCTGATTATCCCATGTCACCACGGGCCATTTCTGCCAGGTCAACCTGATTTCTTCAAGCCAATAAGACTTTTTTCATTCCCTGTTCTCTCTCCAGACTAGATCTTATTGATTCTATACCTCAGTCCTTCAATAGAAACAACAAAGAAACAACAACAAAGGATGTATTAGAGACTGACAACAGCTTTCACGGAAGTAAACAGAGGCTTCAAGCTCTCCCCCCAGAATTGCTTCAATCAGATGAGGGAAGCATATGGCTTTTATCTAGACATCAAATAAATATGAATATTCCAAAACTTCAGCGCTGAATTTCTCCTGGAAAACTTTTCTTTTAATGCGTGGTGAATGGATGTCCAGAGACACATCAGAAGAGAGCACTTAATGCCTTGTGGAAGCAGGCCACTGGAACACCCTCATTTGCTTGAGTCAGAGGTCACTCTGCAGAACCCTGGGTTGTGGGAATCAATCAAATCCAAGTGCATGAGGGGGAGACAAGGTCAAGGTCACTTCTGCACCACACAGTTGGGACTCAGCTGACTGTTGGTGTGTGAGTTTTCCTTTAACGATGTGCAGCAGACTAATGAACAGAACATGCTATATTTTGGAAAATGAATGGAGCCCAGTACTGGAAGACTTTTGGGGTGGAGTGCATTAACCCCCTCCAGAGCCAGAAATAGGACCTCTGAGGTTTCTCGTGGAAATTATAATATTTGTGGATGCGAAAACAGAGAAGTGGCCAAATCTTAGAAGCTGAATGAGAATGACTCACTTGGGAAGGCAATTCACAGGCCCCAAAACAACTTCTTGGACATTGTCAGGACTGAAAATGTCCTTAGGTGAGCTCTGGCTTCTCTGCATCTTTAGTTTGTCAATTGTGTGTAAGCGTCATAAGGCATATCTACCTCCGCTGTGGTGAGATGTACATAGGAGAAAGCACCTGGAGCCCAGGTGGCAGAACTGTACATATTCCATATATGTTCCTCATTATTATTTAAATATTCTCAGCTCTGTGTCGTGCTTACTACAAATATTAGCTCAAAAGACATCTCAACAGTGATGATAGTGAGGATATTTGCCTCTTGTTGGGATGAGTCATAGCCTTCTAAGCCACTGGTGTAACAGAAGATGCTGTCTCCTAGACATGGTACCCAGGCTTGGTACTTTTCAAATACATCCAGCTAGCAAGGACAGGAACAGGTCCAACACTATGCTGAATGTTAGGAAAAAGGAAGCACCATTTCCTAGACCTCTTGCAAACAGAAGATTTCACATCCTGAAAGTAAACATTGTGGATGAAAATCCACAGTATGCTTAAATCTCTAATTGTTAATGGGATAGTAATACATTGAGCTTTGCTTTGGGGTTTCCAATGTTCAGCAGCAATGCTTTTTCTCCTACTCCATCTCTCTCTTTTTCTCTCTTACTCGCTCGCTCTCTCCCACACATGCAAACACACTTTACAGCATGTGTAATTCTATAGAGTTCATTCTATAGTCCTATACATTCCAAGAGTGAGTATGTGTGCCTCAATTCTTCTTTTATCTTAGCCAGTGTACTCTGTGGTTTTATGGAATGATATCATGTAGGCAAACATGATTAACACAAAATACAAACTCAGGATCGGAAGCTTCACTGGGGGCTCCATTTAGAAGTGCTTATAAAAATCAGGACCCAAACTCTTGAGAAGATGTGGCCAAAGCTTACCAGCATTAGCTTTATTCATTCCCTCTTTAAAAAAAAAAAAACATTATTTTCAGGATGGACTCAAAGATGGGCTTAGCTGCAGTGACACATTTTCTGTGAGCAATTTTCTGAAACTGCAGTGATTCCTATCTGGGTTAGGGAGAAAAAAAGAAAAAAGAACAGCCCTGTTAATAAGAAACTTGGGGTGGGGAAGTAAGCTTTGACTGTCATGAACTAATAACTAGATCAATTAAAAAAATACTGGTCTCGGGCCGGGAGTTTGGCCTAGTGATTAAAGTGCTTGCCTAGCATGCACGAAGACCCGGGTTCGATTCCATGGTACCACATACATAGAAAAAAGCTGGAAGTGGTGCTGAGACTCAAGTGGTAGAGCTCTAGCCTTGAGAAAGTCCAAGGACAGTGCTCAAGCCCTGAGCTCAAGCCCAGGACCGAAAAAAAAAAATACTGGTCTCAACATGTGTTCATAGGGAGAGAGGTTGTAGGGAGAAGGGCAGACAAATGGACAAAGGAAGGGTGGACAAATATAGCCATTATACTCAACATACATATGTGACTACAGACAGCCTGATGGAAGAAGGTATGACAGTTGGTTAAGATGCATTGCACTCAAACTGACATGTAGAATTAAATTGTACTACTATTTAAAGTTCATGACAATAACAGTAACAAATGCTATCCTGGCATGGACAAGGCATTGGAGCCACCCCCAACATTGCAAACAATAAGAAAAACACTCTGCAGAAATGACAGTCAACTAATATGTAGACTTGTTTATTCAATGATAAGCATTTGTGAGTTCCTCATTTGAGTGCAAGTCCTCTTGTAATTTTGAAGATACAGTGAGAAGTCCTTTGGATTCTGTGCTTATAACTTGATGAAAATGACAGATAATAAGAATGTCATGGAACAAATAGTTCAGTGTCAGTTTGTATATGAATACAAAGGAGACAGGATGAGGTAGAGATGATGAGGGCAGATAATTATAGCAAGTGGAGAAGGAAGAGGAGTTAGTATGGGCCTCTTACTTTGAGAACAGCATGGTGGGGGTCAAATGAGGTTCTTCTTGTCAGATCAGTTTCTTCCCCCGAGGCTTGTAACTGTTGTGACATTCAGTCAAAAGTCAAGAAAATGAGGAAAGGTTAAGAGTGGCTTTCCTGAGAAATAAGCCTGAAGGATTTGTTTTGTAGAAGATTCTTTCAGCACTACAGCAAACTTCCCTTGTAAGAGGTATCTCCAGAAGCTGAAAATCATTGTCTCCAAGTAGCTTGAAAACTAGTCAAGAGGGAAACAGTGATGACATTTTAAAGCTTTGCTATTCCTTGATTTGCACTGTCAATATAAATAGATCATGTTTTAAAAGATGAGCTTCCCCCCAACCCCAAAAGTTGGAAAAATAAAGAAGCTAAAAATAAATGGCTAAAAGAGAAAAGTTTCTGTAATTTTAGGTTTAAAATATGAGGCTGAGTAATCAAGGAAAGTATTTTTACTGCCTTGTCAATATTTTTCCTGGAAGCTCAGGTAACTAACCCTTCTTCAGATCTGTAGTGTGTGTGCCTAATGGTCTTAGGTACCTCTGACCACAGAATAACTTTAAACCTAAGAAATGGAGCAAACAGGAACTGTGTGGTTTTAGCATACCCCACAAATAAGTAAATATATGGATGTATATTTTTAAAGAGGGGCTCAGAGCAACTTTGAGCCATTCAAGAAGTATTTCCCTTCTTATGGAACCTTTCATCCTAACTTTTCTTCTCATTCAAAAGGAAGCTCTGCTTGTGTGAGGTGATCTCGTTCACACATTTTCTACACCATTTGTCCTCTCTTTCAATGAAAGGCTGACTGACTAGGAGCGCTACTAAAAACCCTAGTGGTTACCCTTTTTCTAAATTGACAGCAATTTATTCACCCTGTTGGTGGAAAAACTCACTGGCTTTCATCTCTTCTGAATCCATGGCCAGGAGAAGCAGGAGGTCAAAATGCTGAACAGAGCTTTAAAAGGGGGGAAATGATTGTGAGGGCTGTCAAGCCCACATACCTCCTCAGTTCTATCTGCCCCTGGGTTTTATGAGGCATTTGCCCAAAGCCCTGCTGTTCAGGCAAGGGGAAACCGCACGTGGTTTGGTTGGACCAGAGGCTCTGTGTCTAACAGGAAAGTACTTCTGCTGGCTGATTCATTACGTCCTGCTGATTCTAGGGTTTTGCACAAATCCATCACTTGTATAACAGGCATATACACTTCAACCCCAACCCATAGGTTCTTGATTATTTGATGCTGGGTGGAAAATAGGTGCTGGGAATTGTCAAGGGAAACAAATAGCATATCAGATGGCCATACATCACCGTGAAGGCCAAGGATGCAATGTGTGCTTTTCTGTCAGACATGACTAATAGAAGCTCCATCCGGACTTGGCCAACAAGCAAGCAGCAGAACTAATAGGCAGGAAGTCTCATTCTCTTTTCCAAAAGGTTGCACTATGAACCTGACAGCTCCATTTATCTGATAGCTTCTAGCTGAGATGATTTGAAACATCATTTGGACATTGGAAGCTCATAATTTTAGCCCATAAGGAAAAAAACAATAAAAATAATAAGATTGCTTTCCAAGATTGTTTGGTATCTTCTGATTTCAAAAACATGCCAACGCATACAGTTAATTCAGTCATGAAAAGAGAGGGGAAAACAAACATTGGAGGAGTCATTTTCAGGCAAATAAAGATACATTTCTTTAAATAGCAAGTAAAATATTAATTCCAAGAAATTGTGTTCCTTTTTTCCATATCAGATGCTTTAAGAAAGCATTGGAAAGGTATAAATAAATATGTAGCGATATATCCTAGAAACCTCCATAAAACACTAAAAGAGGCGCATGTCACATGTTTATATGAAATGGCTCAAGAGGTAAAATTACAAAGACAAATGTGACTCTCTTGATATTGTTTTACTTTGGTAAAATGTAGGTGAAATGAATAATCAGCTGAGTGTTTTTCTATACTGCGGATGGAGTCTTGTTTTTCTTCTTCACAGGAAATGGTTGAGATGACTACAAGATACACCAGCGTGTCCTAGCACTTGGCATACCCAGGCCATCTCTTCCTCCAGAAACGCAGTAAACCATAAGTGGAGTAAACGAAGAATTTTTTTCCCACTGTGCCTTAAACCTGGTCCTGTTTAATCGTTTTATAACAATGGAAACAGATGCATTTCTGTGCTTGCAACTTCCCAGATGTATCACTGGCAAAGGAAGCACACTGTTCAGAGATATCCCTAGCGTTTAGAGGAGCGAAGTCTTGGCCAAGTTGACATTTGACTCAAGCTGCCATTGCAGTTTTTGGATGCAGCACCTGTCCTGTAAGTGAATGTTTCCTTGGGATTCACTTGGGGATCCTGGGAGCTGTGGTAGGCTGTGCTCACTTGGTCTCGGTGGTTAGGTTCCCTGAAATCACTTGTAGACAACAATGAGGAACTGAGGCTCAGAAAAATCAGTGCTAAATAAAAACTGCTTTAATTCTGCCATCTTCTTAGGTCAGAACTGGAGGAGATTCCATGTTAAGTAAAAGTTACATATTCTGTTTAATCCTAGGTATGGGATAAAACAAAGTAGGATCTGGCTACAAGGTAGTCTGAGCCTGGTTGGAGAAGAGCACTTCTTTTTCCTAAATTCCAGCAATCTTTCACTAATTGTGTCAGATCCTATGAACTGTGACCTTAACCAGAAAGATATACATTGCTGTTTTTATACTTTCAAGCAGAAAAGTGCTGAGCCATATAACCAGAGGAAGGACTTTGCTTTTGAAGCTGTGCGAAGCTTACTTTAAAACAGTAGTTAAAGGTACATTGTTACAATTGTACATAAACATTCATCAAAATAGATTATCAATTCTAAAAAGGAAAGACCAGAGCCAGGCATGTGGCCTAGTAGTAGAGTGATTGCCTCGGTACTACATACATAGAAAAAAGCCAGAAGTGGTGCTGTGGCTCAAGCGGTAGAGCTCTAGACTTGAGAAAACCCAAGGACAGTGCTCAGACCCTGAGCCCAAGCCCAGGATTGGCAAAAAAAAAAAAAGAAAAAAAAGGATCTTGGAATATAAAGGACTTAAATTAGGATCAATAACAGAAGATATTTTTCTGACCTCTCAAACATTAAGAATGTATAGAATAGACTTCCAAATAACCCAGGATTCAAAGACAAGTTAGGAAAAAATCTTTTTCATATATTTTATTGTAATTAATAGAAGGGTTACATTATATTTGCCAGATAGAAGGTGCATTAATTCACATACATTGATAGCCTTTCTCATGTCTTGGTCCCCATTTCCCTCTCCCCACTCCTCATCTTGTTTTCCCCCCTTCCCTATCCAATTTCAAATAACCAAATAGAAATATATCCAATATATCAGATAACAAAGTGAGATACTGTAACAATATGAGATAACCAAGGGACAGCAAAAGAGATGAGAGATAACATAATAAGTTAAGGACAACAGTCACTCATCATATGGCTTTTGTTTCTATATCCTTGAGGTCCTTTCATTTAGTGTCATACTATATGGCCTTATGTATCTAGGTTTTGCTCTATTGCAAATTTCTGCTAGGAGAGCCCAAGGTTTCTACTGATTATGACAAATGAAGGAAATCATTGAGCCTATGTTCCTTTGAGTCTGGCTTACTTCACTTATATGATTTTTTCTAAGTCTTTCCATTTCCTAACAAATGGGGCAATGTCATTCTTTGACAGCCACATAGAATTCCATTGTGTACAAATACCACATCTTATTGATCCACTCATCAACTGAGGGACATCTGGGTTGGTTCCATATCTTTGCTATGATAGATAGTGCTGCAATGAACATCGTTGTGCTAGTGGATTTAGCCTGTCCTTGTTTCTGGACAATTGGGTAAATGCCTAGTAGTGGAATTGCTGGGTCATAGGGGAGCTCTATGTTTAGTCTTTTGAGGAACTGCCATACTGTTAGGAAATAATTTTTTAAAACTATTTTCAAGCTGAGCCAGGAGCCAGTGACTCACACCTGTAATCCTAGCTACTCAGGAGGCTGAGATCTGAGGCTCACAGTCCAAAGCCAGCCCAGGCACGAAAGTCCATGAGACTCATCTCCAGTTAACCACCAGAAAACAAGAAGTGGTGTTGTGGCTCAAATGGTAGAACATTAACCTTGAGCTGAAGCACTCAGGGACAACATCCAGGCCCAGAGTTTAAGCCCCACAACCAACAAAATATATATTTTTAAAGCTAAGAAAAAATATAAACTACATTGGAAAATAAGCTGTTGGGTGCTGCTGAGTCATATGTAATATATATATATATATATATAAAATTTTAACAAAAGGAGTAATGAGAGAGATATCACTTCTGGTCATTCAGACATTCAGAGACAAATACAGAAATGCTTCACATAATTTTGGCCTATGTATTCAGCAAATTACACTAAATGTATTATTACTTGAAAAACTGGAAACTACCAAAACGTATCCAGGAAGAAATAAGTAAATCTAAATAGTCTTACTTCTAATATAGAAACAGAATTTGTAAAGTTAAAAAAAAGTTCTTTACACAAAGAAAACAACCAGGGGTTGGAGTTGACTCATCCAACACTTCATGAGAAAATGATGTCAATTCTAAATAGACTGTACTGAAAAACAGAAAAACAGACTCCCAAACTCATTTATGATGCTATTTTACTTTAATATCAAAATCAAAGGAATTACCTGAATAGAAAAGTACAGGTCAAAGTACAGATCATATTCTTCATGACTATCAACACACAAATCCTCAAAATCATTAGCAAATAAAACACGGTATCACATGAAACAATGTGTGATAAACAATTTTTGTAGCCTAAGAATATAAAATTGGTGCAGCATTTAAGAATAAATCAGCATTAAGTCACTAAAATCACTTTCTTTCATATACTTTATAGATCTTATGCTCTTTACAGGATGAGTATATGTGCAAATTCTGCATCAAATCAGTTAATTGAGACCATTTTCCCAGCAGCGTGTGTCCACTCTGGGTAATCTGCTAGCAATTCTCATAATATTGCAAATGTTACTAGTTCCTCTATTATGATGACGTGTCATCAGTGGTGGTCCATGTGAGCATTCTAATGTTGTTGGGACACAGTGAACTGTGTCAGCATTGTAAACTTGGTATTGGGTAAGTCCTGATTATTCTATCAACAGATGGTTCTCCCCTCTTCCCTTCTTTCAGATATCCATATTCCCTGAAACACAATATTGAAATTAGAATCCATTAAATAACCCAACCAGTACCTCTAAGTAGTACACTGGAAGGAAGTCACCTATTTCTCACTTTCAGTCATAGATAAATGATCATGCTTAATGAGCAAAGTGTGTCAAATAAGGAAAGGAGATGAAAGCTAGACCTCCGGGGCCACACAGTCAAGTTATAAATGTAAAGAAAAAATCTTGAAGGAAATTAAGGTGCCACCGCAGTGAATACATAGATAAGTAGAAAGTAAAGAATCTTTCTTCCAAGGATAAGGAGAAAGTTGTAGTGTATATCACATTCCCATCCACCCCAAATCCAGAGTAAGGCCCCAGCTCTCTTCTATAAACACTGAGAGGTGGAGGGTGGAAGGAAAAGTGTCATCTCCCTGACATACAAGGGCAAGGTGGAACAACAAATTATGATGTACAGGCTGATATTCAGGCAGCAGCAAGTTAACTGAGGCACATAGCCACACTCAACCACAAATTCCCAAGGCAGAGAAAACAGCCTTACATTGGGAGATGCCATCTAGATCTTTTATAGGTCAACAGGAAAAGCCTGACTGGCTTTAAAAATTCACAGCACACTGACTTGCTGATTAGAGGCGAATGCAGCTAGTGACTTAAAGTGGCCCCTTGGGGTTATTTTTTAAAGTTATCTGGATGTGGTGATGTGCACAGGTAATCCCAGCTACTTGGGAGGCAGAGATGAGAAGAATCAAGATTCAAAGCTTGCCAAGGAAAGAAAGGTAATGAGATTTTCCCCATCTCAACCAAACATAGTGATGTGTAGCCTTCGACCCTTGTGATATGGGAGCTATAGGTAGGAAGATCAGAGTCTAAAGCTTGGTCTACGGCCTTGGGTAAAATGCAAGACCCTATCAGAAAAATAATTAAAAGGAAGAAAGATAAAAGGACTGATGATATGTCTATATTCCTATATCCCTTGGTACAGTATCCTCATAGCAAGCAGAAAGCCTTGAGTTTAACTCACAGTACCATAAATTAATTTAGTCCAGGAATTAAGGAAGAAAATTTTATTAGCATTCTACCATATGATCCAGATGCAAAAGAAAAAAGTCTATACTTTAAACCTTACATAATATTAAATCAAAAGGGATTCATATGTCCTGAATTCAATTCCCAGCAATTCCCAGCTTACTCAGTCAATCAATGGATTGTTGACCTAAAGGCAACATATAAAACCATAAACGTTCTAGAATCATTTTTATGAGAAAATCTTTCTGACCTTAAATTATGCAGTGTGTTTTATATATGACAGAACAAAGCATCATGTATTAAGATAAAACCAGTATCCGTGATAGGGTATGTTCCAGCAGAACAGGATAGACAAATGAAGAGGAGATGAGGATGAGAACGTAGTCAAGAATCCAATGTACATCATACAAAATTATGGAGTCAGGGCTCTGTGTAGGGCTAATTTGAGTAGAATTTTGAAAGGGTGACTGATATATTGTATTCTTTTTTTTATTCTATCTATCTGTTCTTAACCTCAGCCTTGGAGATGGAGTCCATTCTGGAATCCCAGGGTTCTGACTCACTTTGTTGAATGAACAGTGATGGGCTAGATAGCAGGAAGGCTTTTTGCTTTGATGATTTCTTTACTTTATCCACAAACAGACTTTTCAGCTGAGAATGATATATATATAATTATAATTAATAGAAGGGTTACATTATATTTGCCAGATAGAAGATGCATTACTTCAAAAACATTGATACCCCTTCTCATGTTTTTGTCTCTTTTCCTTCCCCCACCCCTCTCCCCTCATCTTGTTCCCCCTTCCCTATCCTACTTCAAATAAACAAATAAACATATATGCAATATACCAGATAACAAGGTAAGATACTGTAACAATATGAGAATAATCAAGGGACAACAAAAGAGATGTGAAATAACATCGTACATTAAGAACAACAATTTTACATTATATGGCTCTTGTTTCCATATCCTGGAGATCCTTTCATTTAGCTTCATCCTATATGGCCTTATGTATCTAGGTTTTGCTCTATTATAAACCTTTGCTACAAGAGCCCAAGGTTTCTGCTAATTATGACAAATGAGGGAACCCACTGAGCCCATGTTCCTTTGAGTCTGGCTTAGTGATATATTGTATCCCTAAACTGCTTTGTTACATAGCAATTCCCTTGTATGGCTACTTAAAGATAATTTTAAAAAATATCAGCAACAATTACAGGCCTTTACAATTTCACAAAATCTTATAATGTTAAAAAACAGTCAAAGTAATAAACAGCACGACAGAATTAGAAATATTTGGAAGTCATCTTTCTGGCAAAGAATTTGTTTCCAGACTGCATAAAAAATATTTCTAAAACTCAAAAGGAAACAAACAGCCCAATTAAAATGGGCAAAAAATAAACGAATATGAATAGCAAATAACTATCACTAATAAGGAAAGAAAATTAAGTAGTGACAAACATAATTAGATAGGACTATGCACCTTTAAGAGGGGCTCATTTAGAAACAATGGTATCAGGAAATATTGACAGGACATAAAGAAACCTGAAATCTCATACACTGCAGCATGTAGCATTATTCTGCCATTTTGGCAGTTTCTTACAAAGGTAAGCATACATTTGTCATACAATGGAAAAATAAAACACTCAAAATTAATGAAAATTTAACCATTTAACAACCAAAATGAAAATGTCTCTCTTTATCCGTGATCACCTTACACTGCAAACAACCCACATGTCTTTCATCTGACTAAGTAAACAACCAGGGTACATTCATTCCATAAAATAGTCTTCAGCAATAAGCAGTAATGTACAACCACAACCACATGAATGAATCTTCCAGTGCACTTTTTCTCCGAGAGAAAAACCAGACATAAACTGCTACATTAAAAAAAAAAAACACTGACCTTCCATTAATAAAACATTCTGGACAGAGCTAAACTCTAGGGAAAGAAAAGAACTCACTAGCATTCAGAGAGAAGAAATGTGGATTGAGTAAGGTTGCTTAGAAAGAAGCAGAGAAGACAGCTTTTGGGGTTGATGAAATGGATTTACATCATGAATATGAAGGTGAATATGTATCCATTCCCTTAGGAGAATTTATAGAATTATAGATCACAAAGAACAGACTTTGTAATATGTGAATCTTTAACAATCAACCAGGATTTTTGAGGAGAAACAAAATGGAACACCAATTTAACAAATGAACCTAACTCTCTTAGGGGTACTTAACATAATTCCACTAGGAGCAGAGACAAACTAATCTGAGTTACTCTGAACAGCAGTATTTTCATTTGCTACTATAAAACTACATACTAAAGGAATTATGCAACATTATACTCTTAAGTAAATTTCTTCTTGGGTGGGGGGGAGGGTGAGTTCAAAATTCTGAAACTATTTTGCATTTGTACTGTGGTTGAGCAACTAAATAAATGTCTTGAAGATAATGGGAGCCAGAATTCTCACTGTCAGAGAAAGAAAGTTGCAAGTGAGAAAATAGGGAAAGCTAAAATTAAGGTTTTTGCATTGGATTATAATCAGAAATAATTGTATCAATTCATGTTTGTTTGAAATAAATACAAGGAAACAGATATAGAAATAAATATAGATACTTGCACAGGCCTGAGTTAGTATATGTGTGTATTTCCAGTTTTTATCCTTACAGTAGGACTGGAAAGAATTACATCTCTATAGCAATAAGGAATCCCAGTTCCTAGATTTTATATTAAATATAATTCTCCAACAACAATGACCAAATAGACTTGGAGAAGTAGTTGATTCCACAGGCAGGCAGGATCATATGATGTCAGAAAGTAAAGAAATGGTCTCAGAGGATGGAAATATGTACAACAGATCTAAAAGCCAACCCAAACAACCTAAACCAAGAGCCAACCTAAACAACCTAAACCAAGTTGCCAAGCTAAGAACAATTCGAGCACCAAAATTATAATAATTATTATTATATTATAACTCATAAATATTAATAACTGTCTGAGTTTACATTGATATAAATAGACTAAATAAATAGATGTGGAAATCTTTTGGGCAAGTATGTTAGAAGCAATGAAACAGAGAAGCCATGCAGATTAGCAGTCAGATTATCACCTGTAAATCAACCAACTGAGACTAACATCAGATGATGAGAGAAGTTTCACAGTTACAAAACTTTCAAAGAAACTATCACATAGCAGCTTCACCTTGTGAGCAGGGTGACTTCACTGCTAATGAGACAGATCTATTTAATTTGCTTCCAAAATGACACACAGAGAAGGAAAAGTGACCTATCTGGCATTCTTGCCAGAAGTGTGTAATCTCATTCTCATCCTGAGAAAACATGAGACCAACCCAAACAGAGAAGAATCACAAAATCACTGACCGTCTTCAAAAGGGGTCATGGTTCAGAAAGACAGGAAAAGTCAGAGAAACCGCAACAGAGTTTGAGATGTCTGAGACAGACAACCGGGTATGGTGTAGAATTCTACATTGTCACATGAAACAAGAAAGAGGTGAAAGGAGAAACAAGTGACATCGAAAATTAGGCTTCCAAATTTAGGTGATTTTCCACTGTGAATTTCTTAAGTTTGATTATTTTTATTGCAGCTATGTAAAATGTTGACTTTGAAAGAAACTGAAGAACAGCATAAGAGAACTCTGCATTGTAGAGACTCACTTTGGTGAGTCTACAATATTTTAAAATAAAAAAAATTTAAAGTGGCAGGTGATGGTGCAGCCGGAAGGCAGTGGTGGGTGGATGAACCTAGGTTTCATGGTTGCGATATGGCTTGTTTCAAAAACAAACAAAAAAATTAAGTATAAAAAGGGAGAACAGAAACTATGCATTAGCTCCTGGTCTAAAGTGATAGAATTCTGAATGGATAGAACTTTGAAGACTGTACCCTTGCAAACTGCTTATGTTACTTAACACTAGTTGTGCTCTCTAGAAGGAATTCTTGGTCATTGTTTTTCATCCTTTGGGCAATAAACTCTAGTAAGTTCTTATTAGTCCATTATCCTTCAAGGCTACTTGAAAGTGGGTGATAGGAACTATGTTCTCTTAACAATCGAGTGTATTTCCTACTGGTGCAGTTTCAGTGATGCAGATTGGATAAAGTTTAGGCAATCTTTCCTGTTTTTGTTAATTTTCATGAAATGTTAATAGATCTCACATGATTTTGCTTCCAGTTGATTCCATGTATCAATAACCAGACTTACAGACATGGTTCTAATTTTTGCTTTATTTTCTCTCATGACATGCACTTTTCTTACTTGAATGATTTTCAGGTCTTCCTAACGAGCTTTATGTTATGTTTTGTTCTGTTTTTCAGAGTTACATAAAGAAATCATTTTCTTCATTACAGAAGGAATCAGCTTTAAAAATATGACAATTTCCAAATGTCTGAAACCTTTTCCATTCTCTACCTTCTCTGTGTTTAAACAAGCCACTCTATAGTAGACCTCGTGTTTGCCTTGAAAGGTCTTGTTAAAGCCATGCAGGATCTGGAAACCAAAACTGACCTTGTAGAATTGTTGCAATAGCTTCTCTTTAACCTACAGTCTCAGTGGACACAATTCATCATCAGCAACAACACCACTAAATAGTTTGTTTTCCATCCACTCCATGTATCAGTACACAATTGAATTGTTCAGTTGACACTTACTATGTGCCAATTTAAAAGAACGAGAAAGCATTGAGCTGGATAGCAAAAGAAAATAGATCCCACACAAAACACAGCAGAACATAGAAGCTCCTTTGAGGGCCCAAAAGACTGAAGGACACATGGAATTCCACATTCCCTATTTCCCTATTTTCCTTTTCATTTATTCCTTACTTCCTACACGGCATGAGGCTCTATACAAAAACATAAGAAGGCTTTTCTTCATCTCTACCTCCCAAAAGATGTTCTGGGACCTTCCTTAAAATCTAAGACCTTTCCTAAGTCTAAATGCATTTTATGTTATCTATGAGCCTTTCAGTGTAGATCTGGTGGGCTAACTTGAAACAGTTTAGAGAAAAGATCTGATAACCAATTCTGTGGTCCTTTTTTTTTCTTTATTGTGGTAAAACATGACCATTGGGTTTAGGGCTAATTGAAAGAAAAAACTCCTAGAAGGTGAGTCACTCTTTTCCTTCTCAAAGACACCAACATGGAACCCTGGGGTGGCCTTGTCGCCACATTACAAGCACAGGCCTGGCTTATCAGCTGACAATCAGAGAATGCCTGCTGTTACTCAGGAGAAAAGATGGTCTATCTGATAATCTCAGAGAACAAAGACTCCAGTTACTTCATCATTCTTGCCCGAGGGTCTGGAATTAATTGTGTTTCTTTATACTCCATCTAATTTTACAAAATCATACTTCTCCATGGCAGTGTACTAATTTACCACCTCATCTGAGATAAGACTGTGCCAAAAGTAACAACATTCAGAAAAAAATGCTGTCAGACCTACCTAGTACACTCCCTTCCTTCCACCCACACCTGCACACATTGCACAGCTCACTCGGACCTTTAAAGCTGGACACAGAAAGACCAGAATGAGCCTGAAAAGTCTGCATTTACAACCAGAATAACTGACTATTCCGAGACCACTTTGAATATCGATCTGCTCCAGCATTTGTCAAAAGGATTGATACCATATAGAGAAATAATTGATCTGCTTTTAAAAAGGATTTTCAGAATTTGCCTGGTACATATTATTTCTTGCTGACTGTGTGATGACTATTTCAGTGATTTCCCCCTCCCCTTATCCAAAGTTTGGCTTTGCATGGCCTTAGTTAATTCCCATCAAATCTAGTCCCACAATATTAAATTTGAAATTCCTGAGACTTCCAGGAATAGGCAGTCATGTTTTAAACTGAACATTGTTCAAAGCACGATGATGAATTCCCAAGTCATCTGATTCTGTCCTGCCCAGGATATGACTCATCCCTTTGTCTAGTGTATTCACACTGCATATGGCCACTTCTTCACTACACTACTGAGAAAATTGCTCTGTTGGCAGATCAACTATTGAAGCTCTGCAGAACTTGGGTTCAAGCAAATCTTCCTTAACAGTTTAACATTACATTTCAAAGCCTGCACCATTGACTTGCTTCATCTTAGTGCACCTATGTTGAATTATCTCACACCATCACAAGAAGTTTGAGGACAAAACAGTAAGATATCTAGAGGACAATGAGGGAGAGAAAACTTCACAATCCCATGACTTCCATTCCATCACACTGTCATATATGACCAATTTTAATAGTGATTATTGTTTACCAATACTGTCTAGTTTATAAGTTAAAATGCATCACAGGTGGGTACACACGCACGCACACACACACAGTATAGAGAGAATTTGAGATGATCTGGAGTTTTAACTAGAATGCACAGACATTGGAACATGGCTCTTCAGAAGAACCATGACTGCTGTTTATAGGTTCACTGTTTTCAAATGTGAGGAGTAAGGGGAAATAGAAGGAAGTTGTAAACTTAAATGAGCACGCAAATGTCAAATGTGAAGATTCTAAATGGTGACAATTATGTTGTGATTTGGGAGGGATAGATGGAGACTGGAGTCTTTGGTAACTGATTTAGTTGCCCTCTTCTATTTTATCGAGCCCTCTTCTATGCTAGGAATAAGTAAGCATACTCAATTTCACATCTCAGTCCTGGAGGATGGTTTAACAAGTACTTAGAGGAACAACAGGTAGACAGAAGTAAACAAATCTCAGAAACTGCTTTCACTAGTGTTGTTTCACTGCCTATCAGGTGGTAATATCCTTGATCTTAAGCTTGATCTGCCATGTCCATGTGAAGTAGGTGTGAGTGTGTGTGTCTGTTGTGGGTTGACTGGAGTACAAAAAGCCTGGGTTTCCCTTTGGCCTCAGATCCTATGTGTTAATAGTTATTTGTTTAACATAGTTATAGCCTATTACTTTACACTCTATGATTTATTAGCAAAAGTATGCTTTTTTTCAACTTCACTTTCCTAACTCAATGTTTCTTGACATGTTTCATGACTGAGAAATGACAGAGACATTTGTTGCATCCTCACAAAATGAACTATTGGCCTGCTCGAATACCTTCATGGGATATTAAAGAAAATGAATGCTCTTCTCTCTCAGTGCTTACAAATCATACTAAAAGTGAAGATACAAGCCCTTACATTTTCTTTCTTAATCAGTGAGACATTGAAAAGCCTGAACTACATTTACCCTTCATCTAACTGGCTTTACTTATCTACACCCAAGGCCTCCAAGCTAGCTGGCTACTAGAATATTTCAATCATACAGTTTCCCAAAGGTCATTTCCAGTGTACCTTTCTTTCAAATCACCATGAAGAATGAATTTCCTCCTGACTCGGTGACTTTTAGTTAGGGAGGGAAATAGCAAAAGATCTGGGAGAGATCCAAGGAGAAAATTGGAGAATTCATCTTCACAAAGCTAGTTGTGAAGAAACCTTTTCAATACATTGTAAATGTTGAGCAGCTCACCTACTAGGCCATTCCAAGAATTATCTAGTATGAGAGACTGAGGGATAACATGTTTATGGGATGGTTTGCACACATCCATAACTACGCAGGTACATTCACTACAGATAGGTTTTCCCTCTGTATCAAACAGTTAATCATGGAAACCAATGAATTATCTTTTGAGTGCCACCGTATGGACAGTATGTAAAGTGAAATTTTAAAGTAGAGCTGAATCACTAGTATAGCTAAGGGTTTTCCAGCACTTGTGTAGAAAATCAGCACATCACTTAGGGGAACTTTGATTAAAAAATAATTTCCCTGAAGGAAAATCTGTACACTTTTTGTCATGACTAGGGAAAAGTAGCCTTTGGAATCCAAACAATTTCAGTCTTAAAGTGAGCTGTTCTAGGTTCTACTACTTCATATTGATCATAGACTGGGATGCGAGTTACACTATACAGTGATTTTCCTGTATTTCACAAGGGAGAATCTATATGCCATATCGACTTTCAAAGGTGGCTTGGGAGGAAAGCATATAGCTATAGCGGGAGCCCAGTCATATATGAGTGGAAAAAGTATAGCTGCAAAGAGTTCGCCTTACAGAGGACCACACACTTGGCTTTATGCCACCAACTTGGATTTCAAAGTAATGCTCTGTAAATGAAGTCTGATGGGACAATGGAGCATGAGTAGAACAGATGAGGCTTGGTTCCCCTGGAATAGGGAGCAAGGCACAGAAGCAGTAACAAGTAGAGGAGCTATCCTAGCTCAAAGAGAGAGACTAGAAACTGCATGGTGGCAGCTCCAGTCTCATCACATGCCCATCCATCCTCAACACTTTTGTCTGCTGCATCAGCACCAAATCTAATACTACAGACTTGGAGCTGGGACACAAGCCACCTGTGCTCAGGCTTTAATCCTTGGCAATAAATTGCTTTTCCCACGTTCAAAAATCAGGAAAAAAAAAGTCATGAACAGAGCTTTTTGCCATGAAGCCTGTCAGAGAATTGTTAAAACAAATTCTTTAGAAATTTTTAACTATCTGGCTAAGAAAACTTCTGAAATATTATAAAACAAATATCCCCAGGCTTCAAAACTAAGTTTAAATGTCCTCATATTTGACAAAAAGAAGAGTAGCATTCTCATATGAGGCCTTGGATAAATTAATCATCGTCAAAGAGGATAACGTTCAAAGTAATGTTATTATATTGTGACAAACTTCAGAAACAACTGTGTTTGACCTATGTACAAATCATGAAGTTATCTTCAGATTTTTTGTTAACTCTTTAAGTTACAGGAAATGTTAATTAAAAAAAATACAATGCCCTCATGTAATGTCCAATGTAAAATTAAAGTCAGCCATACATTAAACTGATTTGTACAAAGGGTTAAATCATTTTTATTAAAAATGCCCTGCAAGAATCATGAACTGTATAGGTATTAAAATGTATCTTTGAAGTAAAGTACTAGAAATTGATCTTGGTGTTCTTATTGCTTATGAAACACTATTAACAGCTCCCGTAACATCTGTGCCAATAGAAATATCCCTTTTAAAAGTGAATATTGTTGAGAATTATTTGTGATCCAGCCTTTCCCAAGAGAACTGATGCTGCTTTTAATTATATCGATGAAAATGAAATTGCTAAAAGTACAAATTTTCATGACCTCATAAATGAAGTTGTAGAACAGTGTTTTTTAATCTGTGTTATTAGTTGAGATATCCCATTGAAGGATTATTTACATTAAAGTATGACAGCAGTACATTCCTGCAATTTGTACATTTATGTTCTTTTTCAGACATAGAAATGTTTTGAAAGAAAATTTCATTTTAGTTCCTTTAAAGACTATGTCCTCCTAATTTTTGAAGAAGGAGCCCTGCATTTTCATTTTGAACTCATCTGTAAATTATATCATCAGTCCTGAATAGAATACAGCACAAGTTTTTGCCACAAGTAAGTCCTGTCCAATCACAGCAGCCATGTCGTTTTTAATTTTGTTTAAAAAAGTTGTAGTCAGCTGGGAGTTTGGCCTAGTGGTAGAGTGCTTGCCTAGCATGCACAACGACCTGGGTTCGATTCCTCGGTACCACATACACTGAAAAAAGCCAGAAGGGTTGCTGTGGCTCAAGTGGTAGAGCTCTAGCCTTGAGGAAAGCCCAAGGATGGTGCTCAGGCCCAGAGTTCAAGCCTAGGACTGGCAAAAAAAAAAAAAACTTGTAGTCATCGCTGTCCTTTCTTCAAACATTCTATCTTGAGGACATTTGTCTCTTGCTGTGTTAGATAAAGGTGGATTGATATGTTAGTACACCTCTAACAAGCCTGTAGAAATCTGTTCCTGTGTGAGAACTTACTACCAACACCAGTTAACCCCAAAGTTCACGCACCATCTCATAAAGAGTTCAAGTGGGGGTTTTGCAGACCAGGTAAGATGTGAGGATGGTTCTGTATGATTCTCAGAGAAAATTGTTTTGGTAGGCAGAAGTCAGAAAAGAACACATTTCCTTGTTGCTCTCTTTTTCTTTGAGGACTTCTTCCTAGTGTTTCAGAAGGGTGAAACATTTTTCAAACATTCTGACTCCACACTTTGCCCAGACACAAGCCTTACCCTGGGTTCTATGCCCACTTGACTTTGTTCAACACTTCCATTGAGTTAAAAAATATTCAGCAAACCTGGCTGACAGTAACCTTATAGTTTTCATTTATTCCCTTCAGTTTGGTCTGTGCTAACTGCAAAAGACTACACTGGTGATATTCCACATGCAATTTTAGGTGTCTTTCTAGAAAATTCTCCTAGTTAGCACATGAACAGAAAGGGATATTGAACTTTACTTTTCTTCTCTTCCCTCCCCCCCTTTTTTTTCTTTCTTTTGTTTGGTGATGAAAATCACCAAGTACCTGGGTTTTGAACTCATAGCCTCACACTTGCTCAGCTTGCTTGGTAAGCTGGTATTCTATCACTCGAGTATCACCTCCAGCCCAGTTTTTTCTAGTTAGTTTTGGAGATGAGGGTCTCAGGGACTTTTCTGCCTGGTCTGGCTTTAAATCATAGGTCTTCCTGATCTCAGCCTCCTGAGTAGCTGGGATTACAGGCATGAGCCACAAGAACCGGTCCTCTAGTTTCTATTGTGCAAAATGAAATTCCCTGAGTTCCAATTTACAGTTCACTTCTTCTATCTTCTACCCAATATTTTGAGGAGGACTATGGACTAGTCATAGAATGCAGAGTGCGTGGGATAGTACAGTGAATAATACATGGTTCCTACCCACTGAGAATTCTAGTCTGGTTGAAAGTATACAGCCAAAAGTGCAATCCAAATTCTTATCTACATTGTGTAATTTTTCCGTTTCCCTTCTTAAAACTATAACTTGTGTTAAGACGTTTGCAATCATTTTTCTATAGATTTCTGTGGATAGCTGTATGACAGATACCCCAATTATCAGAACTCAATTCAACCCAACTGAGACATCAGTAGATTGTCAAGTCCTAGCAGCATATTTTGTATCTGAAGATTCCATGAACGAATATATTTCTGTTTTAAATTTTTGTCTTCATGTCTCTAAATAGCACATGATAACATTTGTAATGTATGCATAGATATTAGAATATATCTTGAACCTACTCAGCTCAATACTTTCTTCTGACTGGAAGTCTATATTTCCAGTGGACAAAAACAAATTTTATAACAAAATTAATACAATTGGCTACTGTGGAGTTTTATATTATTCATTTCCTCGTCAATTCCTGAGGACTTGATAATTAACATCATACACAACAGAATCTCAAAATCAGCATATAGAAGGATGTACATTACAAATTATAGAAGTTACAGTTGTTCAAAGGAGACATCAAAGGCTAAATAAATATATAAGCTCATTGGTAATGTTTTGGTAATGAATTTGTTTACTACAATGTTGCTTCCATCCATTGCAGGCAAAGAAGGAAGTCAATAGAAATAGATTCCATTTCCTATTTCCTGGAGATAATTTATGAGTATGTTATAGACAAAAAATATCAATATCCTACTTGTTAATTTGTATGTACAGAATGGCAAAGTAGGTCAAAGACAATGAAAGGCAGACTTACACAAAATCTAATAACCAGAAAATATTTCCTAAACAATATACATTAGCCTACTGAAAACCCCTCATTTGGCCTATGTAAAAGTCTTTCATTATGTTTGTTATAATAAATCTATATTCAGCCATGGGTTTAGGAGTATTTCTGGTTGCTATTAAAGAAATACAACTTCATCTAGAAGGCTGACTCTTTTCCTTCATGGAGTTACCCTTTCCATGAAAGATCATGCTCACTGCAATCCAAAAAAGGAATGATGAAATAGATGAAATGGATCCAGATGCGCTGTACTCATAAACTGATGTTGAAACCTCTTCGTACAACTACTTAAAAATGTTGTTCAAATTTTTTTTGGCCAGTCTTGGGCCTTGAACTTGGGGTTTGAGCACCGTCCTTCAGCTTTCTCAAGGCTAGAGCTCTACCACTGGAGCCACAGCACCATTTCTGGCTTTTTTCCATGTATGTGGTACTGAGGAATTGAACCCGGGTCTTCGTGCAAGCGAGGCAAACACTCTACCACTAGGCCAAACTCCCAGCCCTTAAGAAGGAACTGGGACTATACAGCTCTGTCAGGGATGGAAAGTATGGCTCCTTTCCATAGCAATTATAAGGATGATGGTGATTATTCTTATACCAAAAGACAGAAGGTAGGCAAACAGGTAAAAATAGAACCGATACATTTAAAGTTTTATATGATACATGAAGACCCAAAGAAAATCATCTACTTTTATGCTTAGGTTCAATGGAGAATAAACAACCATATTGAAATACAATTGGATACAAGGAGAAGAAATCCAGCAAGCCCAACCTATGCAAGTCCTTCTTGGCTGGTCTGTCCAGTATTACTTTTTCTCTAGTATAGGGTAGAATAGTCAAAGGAGAAGTGAGAAAGTGAGTTTTCTAGATTTCCTGGCTTGCTTTAAGAGGACGGGGCTTCTAGTTTCTATGACTCGACTTGTGAAAGAACAGTTTTGGTTTCTCTGATTCATTTGGGGAAGAAAGGTGAGAAAGTACAGGGGGCTGGCTGTCTAGAAAACCTTGCAAAGAACCTTCCTAACTTCATTTACTTCCAAGTATTCAGCAGGCCAAAGTACCATGCTCTGGGATTTCCTTTACTGAACCAAACAGGAAAAAAATATCATTGTGATATCTTGTGCATAAAGGGTTTAAAATACCTATTCCATAAAATTTTGTAACAGTAAGGGAGGGGGTAGAATGTGAATGTTGAAGGGGTGATACTGACAAAGATGAATTGTACTCATAAATTGCATTGTTAAGTGGCACCTCCTTTGTACTTAAAAATAATTTTTTAATTAAATCCCTATACCTGTGAAGGTATTGTAAATGCTTCCTTTTACTCTAACCTTGAAGATTGCAGTGGGAGAGAAGCCTTCATCAACTGTAACCATTTGGAGTTATTATCTTTCTTTTAGCAAAAAAAGAAAAAAAAAGAACCTAAGAGTTGTGCCTATCCAAATGCAGACACATTTGCACAGAAATTAGTCTCATGGTCTTTCCTTTGGGAAAGGGTTATTCATTCTGTCTATTGAATGTTGGAAGTAGCCTTTGTGTTAACTGATCATGAACTTTGGCATCTGTGAAAAACCAATCTACCCACAGACATTTTGTTCCTAACAGTATTCTGACATGGATCTGAACTATTTCTCCCCAAAACCAAGTTTTCTTCTTTGCCCATTCACACCCTGGACCTAACTGTAGCCCTTAGTCTCTATAGCTTCGTAATAACTTGGAATAATCCAGTCTCCTGTGGAGGTGGTGATAGGAAGATGAATCCTCTAACTCAGTATCTCTGAGTCAATATTTCATGTTCTTTTTTTTTTTCATTAAGACAGTACCACTGGACTCTTACGATGCCTTGGCAGTAACCACATCAAAATGTAAGCATGCATGCCCATGAGTAAGATTCATTTGGCTTTTCCAGCTTGAGTAGAGAGGTAGAGTTTCCATACACCTCCAAATGAACTCTTGAAAAGAAGGTAAAAACAAAGGCTACAGACATATGGTTTATCTTTTCAGTAATTACATTTTCAAATGTAATCCTATACACTTCTTCCCCTTAAAGTCTTGTTTAAAACCAAATGTTTCTCTGTTAACACAGAGTAGGCAAATGAGAGTCCACACTAAAGGATATTGAGATATTCCATGGTTTCATGGTTTTGAAACGTTTGAATTAACATGCTGTCCTTGTGGGCTTCTGCAGAACAAGGCTGTGCAAAGGAAAATGTGGCAAAGGACTAGCTGTGTCTTTCACATGGACAAGCTCTTCCAGGCCATACTCAGATGCAGAATCAGCTTTTTTTGTGGTTGTTTTGGGGGTTGGGTTTTTTTTAAATTATTATTATTCCAGAGAAGGCAGGGCCACTGTGCAACATAACACAGCTCACATGTCTATAAGAGAATGGCCTGTTTCTCCTCCAAAGAGGAAAATCCACCTTCAGATTCTCCTCCTAAGAAGGTATCCACAGAGTTTTCTAACTTTCTAAAATCACTTCAAGAGGAAAATGTGGGCTTTAAAAAAATGAAATTTTAAAGCAGCTAACACAACCAGCAATCTTTACATGATTACATGTCAAATTTATGTTCTGCTAATCTAGAGATAAGGTGAGGTTATCACACACCTTTCCAAATGCCTGTTAGAGGACATGTGATACTTTAGAAAACAGATAGACACATCTTTGCTGGTGTTCCCTTATGGGAAATTGAATAGCAACAGACTCTGACCACTGAGCAGAACCGCAGGGATGGCTACAGCAGGCTGTTTGGAGAGGCAGATGACAGGAAGTGCGGCAGATACTGTAGTTTTGTTTTCTCCACCTGTTTAAGCCTCCTTGTTCTGCAGCTTGCCTGCATTTCACAGAATCCCTAGAAGCCACAGTAATGGGTACATGACATAGGTTCCATACATATGATGTGCTTACAGAAGACAATGATAAGGCTAGTCTAAAGCCATACCACCTGGGTTAGGTCTGATTTTGTATTTGGATGGGAGATAAGGGGGATAATTTCATGCAGATGTCCCTACTGAAAAGTCATTTCAGTATGTAATCTGAAATGTACCTTTAAGAGGCTATTTGCTGGTCACATACAAGGATCCAGTGTTATATAGGCAAACTATGTGTCAAGAGGGAGTTAAAGAAACAATAATGGCCTCTGATGCCTTGGTCAGAACCATAAGTAGTCCAGTACTTGAGTCTTGCCTCCCATTCTTTCAGTATTTTTATACTAATATTATAAAGCTTTTATTTCCCTATATGAATCTACCTCCTGTCTAAAACAGAGAGTTGGTAGTTCATAGCTGATATTTTTATGAGCTACAATGGATATTTGTGTACTTTTATTCCTTTATAATGATAAATTTAGGATATTCCGATCATTTAACATTTCAAACAATTATTTTCAGACCATCCAATTATTTTTTCTTTGTTTTGTTTTTACTAAAGGAAAGCAAATTTTAATCAGATTATTGTCCTCATAATAGGAGAACAGAAAATAATGCTTCTTCGCTGAAGTTCAAGATGTTGAAAGCAAAGTGAGACTCATCTGCCCAATGGCAATTGAAATCTTTGGGTTTTAGCGGCTGTCTTTTCCTGCAATGCCTGCTTTATACCAAAGCTTTTTTCCTTGAGAAGCATGTAGGAAGTTGATCTGTGTAGAGTTTGGTAGACATTTCTGTGATACTCAAAATGCTCTAGACCCAGGTCACCACATACAGACCATCTCCATCAGCACATATACCCACGAGTGAAACTTAAGCCGACCTGTCACTGATACATTTCTCTTGGTTCTGATGAGTTCAAGTTTCCAGCACAGCTTTGCCCTGTCTCTAGGTTTCTGGTTCCCTTCAGAACAATTGCTGCCTGTCTTTTCATATCAAACCTAGAAGCTGCAGGGAATCCTTTTGCCCAGCTGAATTAAGGCTTTGTAGATCCAAAGCACAGACCTCTGCCTTGCCAGTACCCTTTTGCAGTCTCTTCTGGTCTTCTTCTTACTGCTCAGCCCAATTCGTGCAGCACTTGGCAAAACTAAAAAAAATTTAGAAAAACCTGGTTTCTTTTATCAGCTCAAAGGCAGATTTATTCTATGACTTTGGACAAGTCACCCAACCATTCTGATCTTTGTTCTTTCAAAAACAGAAGTAGACAGCAGGCTGCATCAATTGTCAACACACAACGATTCATATTTCCAAAGTCAGTGTTCAGTGAATCATGAAAACCCTCTGGAAGGATTGATTTCTACAGAGGAGGCAAATTCCAACCTTGCAGAGATTAATCCCTTCATAAAATAGCATTAAAAAAACCCTACACACTAGATTTCAAGCAGATAGAATCTGATTAGCTAGATTGCTGTGCCCTAAACTTCGGCATGAGCCAAAATACCCTTACTAATTAAGTACATTTGAATAAATCAATGGCTAGAGCAACTTGCTGCTTGGTGGAAGATATATCTGCTAGCAGAGATGTTTCTATATGCATTCTGGCATAAAAACTAGCGGGGTAAAACTATTCCATGGAGTAATTGACCACTACACCAATAGATTATCTCCACTGGTTGTCGGAGCCTCCCCAGCCTCACCCCTAAGGAGCAAAAGAAAATCTTATTGTCCTGCCACTTTGAAGTTTCACCAGGAATGGACACATGAATTGATACTATTTCCTAGAAGAGTCTTTTGGATGGCAGGCGTGATCATTTCTACCCATGGACCTGAGACATTTGTCTGCAGGAAGGACAAGTGGATGGGTCCACTCCCACCTGAGCTGTTACCTTCTGGTGGCATCAGCTGCTGCTAGGCATCATGGTCCCCTTAGAACTGACCTGTTTGCTTTGGTGTTCTTAAATCACTGGGGCTGGTAGACCACATCAGCTCACATGAGAGGAGGAGCTAGATGGCTTTTATGCTTTCCTGGGTAATGAGCACGATCTCTGTTCTCAGAAGCACATATCAACAGATACCGGCACTATCCCCTTTTGCTTTTAGATGGAATCAAGGTAATAGCATTTGCATGTATCAATCTTACGTAAGTGTGTGATGTGTGTGTGTACAGGGGAACTCTTTTATCAACTTCTTTATGAGCCTAACATTCCCTTCCCACCCAGAGTTGCCAGTTAATATATGAGGGTTACAGTTTTGGAGAATTACTCTACCATATGGAATCAGCAAATGAAGAACATAAAAAGCAGAAAGAGCTATGCCCTGGTGTATAGTGGTCTCGAGTGCACTCATAATTCATATAAAAGTAAGAAACACGGGGAACAGGAGAAGTTCAGCGGGATCTGTGGAGGCCATACCTTTCCAATAAGCTCCTTTTTTCCTAGGGCAGCATCTGATTGCTTCTTTGCTGCTTACCACTGAGCCCGAGATTCTGTTCCAAAGAGTTGTTATTTTCAGAAGGACAAAAAAGGTGTTTTTGGTGTTTGGTATACACTTAGGTTTTTGAGTTTCAAAACTGGTTGTAGTTGTTTGCAGAAGGTTATTTCCTAAGCAGCAGTGGGTACACAGAAGTCTGGACTGGGCTTTATAGAAGCCCCCCTTTCCTTTCTAAGGGAGGAAAATGGCTGCTTTTAACCTCAATGAAGACTTATTTGCCATTTTCCATATAGCACATTATATTGGAGAATGGCAGAGAGGTGGTCAAGTGGGATGGGTGTTGTTTAAAAACATGTTTTTTTTTACTTTTCCACTAGAATAGAAACATTAGGAAACTTTTTTTTTTTTTTGCCAGTCCTGGACTTGAGATCAGGGCCTGAGCACTGTCCTTGGACTTTCTCAAGGCTAGAGTTCTACCACTTGAGCCTCAGCACCACTTCTGGCTTTTTTCTATGTATGTGGTACCAAGGAATCAAACCTGGTTCTTCATGCATTCTAGGCAAGCACTCTACCACTAGGCCAAACTCCTAGACCCGACATTAGGAAACTCTTGTCTATTACCTGCTACCAAATGATGAAACATTTTCTCTTCTCTTCTAGTCTCTTCTCCTCTTTCTCTTTTCTCTTCTCTTCTTTTTCCACTCTTGATCTTTTCTTCTCTCCCCTCTTCTCTTCTTCCTTCTCCTCCCTTCACTCTGTTCTCTCTCTCACACTCTCTCATACATCTTATCTCTCTCCAGTTTTCTCTTTCCCTTTCTTCTTTTGTTATTTTTCTTTATTCGTTTTTTAATATTCAAAAAAACCCTAAGAGTTCTTTTAAGCCTCTGTCTTCCTTGTTGTTAGGATAATTTCAGTATCTTCAGATCTTCTCTTGGCCCTGTTTTGCATATACCTTTAGAGGCCTGAAAACCTACCCATAATCAACATCAAACTTTTTTTGCCCAATCCTGGAGCTTGAACTCAGGGACAAAACACTACCTCTGAGCTTTTATGCTCAAAGCTAGTACTCTACCACTTGAAACACAGCTCTACTTCTAGCTTTTTGTGGTTAATAAGAGCTAGGAGTCATGTGGACTTTGCTGCCCAAGCTGACATGAAGCCATGATCCTCAGATCTCAGCCTCCTGAGTAGCTAGGATTACAGACATGAGACACCAACACCTAAGTGTTTAACATCTAAACTTCTGGACATCAAGCCTTTCAGCACTGAGGAAACCCCAAATCTACAGCAACTGAAACCAAAAGTAAAACCAAAGAATAAAATTAATACCCCACCCCTCATGAGCTTGCAGCTTTGACAAGGAGCTAACATTCATTCATATGAAGCAACTAATTACAAACCCTTGACATTATAGTGATACCCTGTGCATAAACTCTGAATTAACTATCACAAGACAAATGTAAATGCAGGTTTTCAAGTTCAAGAACCCATAACTTCAAAATGCTGCAGGTTTTCCTTATTTCCAGGCTGACAGATTTTTTTTTTTTTTTTGCCGGGGCAGGGGGTGTTTGATTGTGGGGCTTGGACTCTGGGTCTGAGCACTGTCCTTGAGCTCTTCAGCTCAAGGCTATCATCCTACCCCTTGAGCAACAGCACCACTTCTGGTTTTCTAGTGGTTGACTGGAGATGAGTCTCATGGTCTTTAGTGTCCAGGCTGGCTTTGAACCGTGATCATCAGATCTCAGCCTCCTGAGTGCTAGGATTACAGGTGTGAGCCACCATACCTGACAGCCTGACAGATTTTTATGTGAACATATTAGTCCTTAAAAGATTATTAAAGTCAAATGTTAGTAGCTTATGCCTATAGTCCTAACAACTTAGGAGGCTGGGATCTGAGGATTGCAAGTTGAAGCCAGCCTAAGGAAAGTCCATGAAACAGTTATTTCCAATTAATTACAAAAAAAAAGAATCCTGGAAGTGCAGCTATAGCTCAAATGATAGTGCATTAGCTTTGAGCAAAGGGGCTCAAGGGCAGTGCCCAGGTCCACCAACTTCAAGGGTCAGGACAGAGACAGAGAGAGAGGCAGGGAGAAAGGGAGGGAGGAAAAGACAGAGAGAGAGAGAGGGAGGGAGACAGAGAGAGAGACAGAGAGAGAGACAGAGGCAGAGAGGCAGAGAGAGAGGGAGGAAGGAAGAGAGAGAAGGAGACAGAGAAACAGAGAGAGACAGGAGGAGAGAGACAGGGAGAGACAGACAGAAGAGACAGAGAGAAGGAGAATAGTTACATATCCATTGTACCGAGAACATAAATACTACAGGGACTAATTTGCTAAATTTGCTCTTTTAAACTCCTAAGATTATTCGGGAGCATTCTAACTTAGTTTATGAAAAGCAACTATGTGATGAAATTGATTTGTTTTTATTTGGATGCACCATGTCATAGAATGATACTTCTCCTCTTCCAGTGATTGAATGTTAATTATCCAGTGAGCTGCTCTGTTGTTCCTCAAAACAAGGTTCAGTTCACAGAAAGCATTAGCTTTGTACCTGAGAGGTGGATGATTTCTGACCACCATGTGCTGACTGAGAACCAGGGTGGAGTTTCAAAGGGTGCTATTCATTGCCTCACAAATCCCCCAGTATGTCTGCCTTGGGTTTACTAGTTCAGTGAAATTTTGATGGATTGAAAAACATAAATAAATAACTGTTGTAAAATGTCTGTGTACTTCTCACCCACACATGAACTGAAGAAATGAATAGGCTCCCGGATTATGAGCACAACTACACCAAAATGGCTTTGTCTGGTGGCATGATGACTTCATTCTGGAAAGCCCTGCTACTCTTGGATGTAGTTTAATTTTTCTCCTAATAAAATAATTTTGCATTCAAAAGCCAAAGCAAGAATGGCATCTTGTTGGTTTGTACCTTTTAAATTACCAACAACAACAAAACAAAAGAAAGCATCTTAGCTTAGAAATACCACACATAAATCTCAGTCAAAGCAAAGTGGAGAGAATTGTGAGTTTTCTGATGAGTTTATCCCACTCCTCGACCATGCAAAGAATTCCAAGCATTATATTCTCAGACTCTCAAGACAGTAGAAGAAGGAAGAGGGGTAAAAGAAACTTTAAAGCAAAATGTTAAATGAAAGATAAAACATAACCCTATGTCAAGGAATTAAAAATTAACAGCTTCCTAAATTCACACTCTCTTACTCATGCCCTAGATCTGGAGTAGCCATAAGGTATCTGAATTATCTTAACTTCTAAATCCTGATAACCTGTTCAGGATAAAATTTACCCCTACTTCTTAGGACTGGGAGAAAAATGCAAAGAACTTCCTATTCCAACCTCATATTGTACAAAGTAAAGAAAATATAACTCAGATTAATAGAATGGGGATTTCTTTTTAAAGAATGTTCTGTTGGTGAGTAGAGAGAAGTCTCCAATCCAAATCTATTTCCAGACTCATTCACAATGCTTTCTTTTGTGTTTTTATAAACATTTATAATCTTCCTTCATTTTCATGGCCTTTCCCCCACTTCATTCTTTTACACACACACACACACACACACACACACACACACACACACACACACACACATTCATGCACCAGTTAAAACAAGCTAGTAAGAAAGAGTAAGGAATACATGTTGACGACTGAGTGCTTACAAATCAAATGCAAATCCTATGTATAAGCGTGTGGCACTACTAGCTATGACATGTGCTCCACCGTGACCTTTGGGAATTCGCCAGTTTCCACCTCCCTGAATCCACCAAATCATTGCACAACCCAAATCCAGCTGGGCGAACCCACCCTGAGTAACAACAAGGAGCCACAGGGCTGGTAGCATTTCCCAGTGGATTCATTTTCCAAAGCAATCTTTTTGTTGTCACTCTGACTGGGAAAGAGCCATGCCTTCTGTTAAATGCTAGGTTCCATTGGTTTCTTCTACTGCCAAGTCACAGAAACAAAGGTTCTCAGCTCAAACTCTTCCCCTCTTTGGCACAAAGCTCTCTCTTCAACCCCTTTGTCCTCCACCCTTTCACTCCCCCCTCCCCTTTGTTTCTTCTAGCTACTGAAGAACAAACCTAGCTAACTTGCTATAAAAAGTCAAAGAGAAATAGGGAAGACACATTCATGCCAAGAAAACTTTTAAAGAGGACTTAATAAATGCCAGTTGCCCTCCTTGTCACTAGCAAGCCATCAGAATATTCTAAGCCTTGAGATATCTCCTTCAGCAAGGATGGACTGAAACAACTGAAGCTAGATGTTTACCATAGTGGGGGTGGGGGAGGTGGGTTCACACAAAAGCAAGCCAGCATGGTTGTGTATGTCTATAGTCCCAGATACTGTGGAAGCTGAGGAAGAATGGTCCATGGAACACAGGGCTACCCTGTGCAATAGATCAAAGCCCCAATCTCTGCAAATAACTTAAGAGAAGACCAAAAGTTTAGGTCAGGCATGTAAAGACACCTATGTTGCTACACAGAAAAGGGAAACCTTGACTTGAAACCGGGAAGGTCTTTCTAATGGGACAGAATTCTGTTGTTTCACTAAAAGTTTGATGATCACCTATTCATACTCCTGAAAGGAAATCCTCAGTAAAGGAATAGAGAATGCAAATCCTCCTCCCACCCCAAATACACACACACACACACACACACACACACACACACACACACACACGCACGCGCGCGCACGCGCGCGCGCACGCGCGGTTATGGAAATCCAGACAGGGCTGAGCAAAGGAGAATATTGCATGAGTTTGGAATAGATCAAACCTAACTGATCAGCAGAGCACTAAACATGAATTCATCAGCAGGATGGGTCTAGCCAACTGTGGAAATCATCCCATCATTATATATTGTCACAAGTCAAATCTTTAAAGGCCATCAGTGATAAATAGATAAGAGTGCTTTATAAATCTCACACCAGAAACATCATTTGCATTTTCAAAAGTTGATTCCCTTAAACTGTATTCCCTTAAAGCAACTTCTGGGTTAAAATTAGGGAAGCAATAACCCCTGTTTGATGAAGAACATGAGTTCTACAAGCAATAATGTATAAAACTGCTGAGCATAACACCTAACATTGTGAGTAATCGATAAATGCTAGCCAATTACCTTGATCATTGTTGAATTTTACAACAAGCCATTTCTTGCTTAGCATGGGTAGATAGCCC
This sequence comes from Megascapheus bottae, assembly GCF_031878675.1. Taxonomy (NCBI): domain Eukaryota; kingdom Metazoa; phylum Chordata; class Mammalia; order Rodentia; family Geomyidae; genus Megascapheus; species Megascapheus bottae. The sequence goes on along the minus strand of NC_143518.1, from coordinate 45,513,882 downwards.
AACTAACTCAGAAGTGTCCTGGTTCTAATTTTCCAGTATCAACTGCTGCACTGTGCAGCTAGATTCAATGCTCCCACATGCTGCACACTGCCATCACTGTTTCTTGTCATGACCTGTGGGTTAACACTTAGAGGAGTAAGTATGCATTAGGCTCCATGTTTTTTTTGAAAGAAGTATCATTAAAACTTGAGTAGGAGCAAGCTCGTAGGCTCACACCTGTAATCCTAAGCTACTCAGGAGGCTGAGATCTGAGAACTGCAGTTCAAAGCCAGCCCAGGCATTACAAAGCCATGAGATTCTTATCTCCAATTTATCAGTAGAAAACAGGAAGTAGAATTGTGACTCAAGGGTAGGGCCTTGAGCTGAAGATATGGGACAATGCCCAGGCTCTGGGGTAGGGCTGTATTCTTGAGCTGAAGAGCTCAGGGACAGCACCCAGGCCCAGAGTTCAAGCCCTATGAACCCTCCCCCCCTCCGCCCCCACGCGCCAAAAAAAAAAGACAACTTGAGAGGGTACATTAGAGAGGTGGCAACTAGAAACAACTGGGTTAAGATAGACTTTGTACACAGATTTTGTGTGTGTGGCTGATTTGGGTGCGCTAGCATTTTCTTGCAGTTTGTACTGTTTTCCAGCTGGCTTTCAGAAATAGAGAATTTAGGGCCAAAACATTTAGCGACTCTTCTAATGAAAGAAATTAAACAATAACTGTTCTGGCTTTGGGAAACAAAGATATTGCAGTTGAACTCCAGAAAGAAAAGTAACTCTTTCTTACCCACTTTCATATTTATAGGTCTCATGTCCTAGATTGATGTAAATACCAAAAGTAGGACCTTCAACTCTGATTCCAGCCTTGCAAATGAGACTGGATTTCTGACAGCTTGTGACCCATCGCTAAAGCAAGTGCCAGAAGAGATTAACATTCACCCAACAGATGGATAAAGATTTAAAAAAATACTTATAACCTGGAAATAAGCAGAGGACTGCCCTTGAGAAATGTTTGCTGTACTGTACAAATTTACTGTGCCAATTGCTATGAAGGAAGCAAACAAGACCCAAGTTCTCTCATCCAGTCAGAGAGACCTCAGGGATAAGAGAGAAGCAATTACTAGGCAATGTATGAATCTTATGTTTTATATTAGTGGCCCATGGAGAAGGCAGAGGGAAAAGAAACACCAGCCAATTATGTAATATGCAGGAAGGTATCTTGGAAAAAAACCAAACTTCCACTGATCATTAAATGGCAGACATAGACAAGCAGATAAGATGGGTAGAGGACAAATGAGAGGGCATTTAAAGAAGAGCTATTAGATCACAGACCAAAGCTTTGTGGTACCAGAGACTCACACTTATAACCTAGGCTTTGGGGAGAGGCTGAGATTAGGAAGATCATAGTTGAATGTCAGACTAGGTAAAAACAAAAAGGTTGCAAGACTGTCTCAGCCAATGCCTGGTCTACATGGGAGGCTAAAATTGGGAGGATTTTGGTTCCAGGCCAGCATGTGCAGAAAACTGGGTGAAACTCCTTAGCATTGGAAAGAAACTGGGTATGGTAGCATATGTTTGTCATCCCAGACAAGACAGAAAGTAAAATCTGAGAGGATTATAGTCTATTCATGGGCTAGCCCAGGAAGGATACAAGACTATCTCAAAAATAAAGAGTCCAAAAATAATCCATCAGAAGCATAACTGAATGGTAAAGCACCTGCCTAACAACTCTGAGGCTCAGTTCAAAATCTAACATTGGAAAAAATAAAGGCAGAGATCTGACAACACGACTCACTCAGGGGACTAACCCTATAATGTCATCAGACTTTATAAAACAGATGAAGTGGGTACACGATTAAATTAGAGTTTACTAAAGACATTGATATTTACTCTGAAGGTGACAGGGAATCCGAGGTAGTCTTTAGTCAGTTTGGCGTTGTACAGCATTAATAGACAAGATGGCATGGTACAAAGTTAACTAAAGCTAACTGAACTGAGGGAAGACTTCAATTTGAGGTGCTCTGATTGAGACACTTAAGAAAACAGAAAGACAACATCAGTGTCAGAGGTGGATTTCAGAGCAAGCAAGAAAGCAGATTCCATGGGTCATATTTACTCTGGGAGAGGCAAGACTCATCGTTGATTCCAAGAGTTCCATTTTGGGCAACTGTATAACTGTATGATTTGTAAGTACTTCCAGTCTCTTTCTAATAGAAGAAAGAAAATGTAGGACTTTGAGAGGTTCTCAAAGCTGAGCAGAAGTAGTAGGGAGACATTATTATCCTAAACAAATGATTTATGTACCAGATCTATTGAAGCAAACATCACTCAGGGAGGTTTGCTCAATAGCAGAAACACTATTATTTTTTGGACAACAAATGTCCAGTGAGGGGACTGAAATGGGTCACCTCATACCTTTCATAGCCAGCAGACACATGGATATTCAAATGCATTCTAGATGAATCTCCATGGCTAGGATTTCATGTTGCTACAAGCTCACAGCCAACATTTGGAAAACAGAAGCAGGCATTTACTAGCCCAGGGACTTAAAGAAACCAGGACAGGTTCCGCATATACATACATTTTTTAGAAGAATAATAGAATATCTTAGAAAACAGAAGATATTTAGATCTCAGATGTTCCTCTTGTGTTCAAGAGCAGAAAGAACTAAGAAGGGCCATCAACATTTTTTTAATTCCACTTTTAGAACCACGTCATTCAAAGTGCTGTTTTCAATTATTTCTACTTTAAATTGAATTTTGCCTGAAAATAAACACCTCACACCACTTTTAGAAGTTTTAGACTGCACATGAGACCTTGCGTGTGGCAAATCACACTACTCCTTTAAAAGCATGATCGTCAGTTGGTCATGATCTGAGGAAGATTGCTTCATTGTTACTGATCTTTCTCCAACCACCAGTGCTAACCCATATCCATCTTCTCCAGTGTTCATTGTTGTGGGCTTTTTATTTATTTCTACTCATGCCTGTTTGTTTTTTTCTCGATTAGGTCCAATCTTACGGTTTACTGAGGGCCCTAACACACACGATAGGATCCTATCATCATGGAGAACCCACTGGTCTTTGTTTATTATTATTCAAGCAACACACAAACACATTGAAAGTGTTTTCTATCATAAACTTTTTATTTGATGGCTGTCTTCTTTTCTTACCATAATAGAGAAATCTTGGATGCGGAATAGCTGCATTGTAGGTCCCACAAGAGTACTGGGTGACAGTGCTAAGCCAGTGACAGAAGGAGAGAGAGGAGGCATTGCAGATACTACCAGCATGTAACTCCCAATAGTAAGGACGCATGTAGGAGAATGAGCATCCACTAGTACCTAAAGAGTCAGATATAAAAGAGACTCAGTTCATCTCTTTTGCTGTCCCTTGGTTATCTCATATTGCTACAGTATCTCACTTTGTTACCTGATATATCGGATATATTTGTATTTGGTTATTTGAAATTGGATAGGGAACGGGGGAAAACAAGATGAGGGGTGAGGGTGGGGGGGAGGGAAATGGGGACCAAGACATGTGAAAGGGTATCAATGTATGGGAATTAATGCACCTTCTATCTGGCAAATATCATGTAACCCTTCTATTAATTACAATAAAAAATATATGAAAAAAAAGAGACTCGGTCTTTAGGAAATGAGCAATACAGTAAGAGTTAACACAATTCCAGAACTGTATCTGTTACACCTTAACCTTTTACATGTTTTCTAGATCCTTTATACTGACAGAGTTAACCCAAGTAACATCCCAGGGAGTTCAACTTCCTCTGCAACTCTGGGAACTGTGCAACCCAACAATCTAATTTCCCACAGCCAGTGAGAAAACACAAGCTGTGGTCCCTTGCGAAAGTCTGTCTGTGACTTTTATCACTTGACTAACATCTTGTTTTCACAAGCCAGCCAGCAGGGGCTTGCTCCCCAAACCGCTACCTGGTTTTCCTTTCAAGTGGAGAACTTACAGCATTTATTCCATTCCCTACGTCACCATTAAAGCTTTGCGTAAATGAGTTACTTATTAAAGGGTGGAATGGCTTTGGTTGAGAAACATAGCAGTTGATTACACAGAAGAGTGTAGCCAACTGACTTTCCATCTATCTGACACATAAGTAAATAGTAGAAATCCCCTCCAGGAGTCAGTGGCAATTCACAGTCTGTTAACCGCCTCCCTCTCTCTTCCTTATGGTCTGAAAACTTGGAAATTGCTATATGTTCTGAATTCCAGTTCCTAGAATTCCATGATTTCTCTTTCCAGATATTTTCTTTTACCATTATTGTTTTTGTATATTTGTAATTGTGTTTACTCCTTGGAGAAGTGAGCAGCACTTGGCTTCAGACAGCTTAGACTTTCCTCTAAAGACATTTTCTCCAATGCTAGACAAAGGCAAAGGCCACTTTGGAGAGCTCAGCTTACATAACTGCAATGGACAGAGATGACACATACCAAGAACTGCACATTTTACCACACACACTTTTTATGAAGCAGCTTTATGTTTCAGACACAATAGAGCATTCAAAGAGGATGTGATCATCCAACCACCTGCCCCTGTACCTAAGGGTACAGTTAAAACTCTACTGGGGAGAAACAAAGCTCCTTCATTTAATAGCATCATAACCACTGTTCTCCCTGTCACTTCTTCCTCTTTCCTCCTGTGTTCTCCAGGGTAGTCAGGCCAATATCTTTGGAGATTCGCTTTACCATCACTCCCAGGGACTGGGGGAAAACCCTCTTGGATCTGGAAATAAGAGCATTAACAGTCTTCTCTAGGCCAGCAGCACTGGGAAACAACTAGCCATTATCTCAGATTAGACAAGAAATGAGAAAATGCTTTCTGAACCATAAAATCCTACCCATTGGTGATTGTTTTATTATTTGTCAGTAATTTATTTGTTACTATTGTTATTACTAGCAATAAAATGAATCATGAGTCTTTCTGCTCCAGAGCCTACCATGCCTCAGGGGGAAAAAAATGCATGGTGTGAAAAACTATGAGGAAAAACAGGGAAGACAGAAGTTGATATCATTATTCTAGTCTTCAGAAAAAAAAAAAAGTTACCATGTCAACGACATAGTCTACCTGGACCCTACTAACTGATGAATGAGTAACTCTTCAGTTAATATGGCTCCTCCTTATCGTTGATAGTGTTCCCATGCATCCATACTGCACAAGGTTTCTGGAACTTCCCTGTGAAGATAATTTCTCCAAACCTGGAATCATGGTTAGAACTCTACCTCCCTCCTCATTCCTTTATCATTCTCCCTGCAGCCTTTTCTCTCAGATCCCTCCCCCTAAAGTTTCCCAACCAACTCATACTTGGGCATCAACCAAAAAAAAGAAAGAAAAAGAAGAAAGGATTGTGATTCAAGTGAAAAATCTGAGTAAGCAAACCTATTTGGCATTAGGAAGCATGGAAAGTTATGTCTGACGCCAGAGCTGGTTACCCGACTTTGCCCATAATTCCATGCAGACAGTTCCATGCCCTGACCACGCTGCATTCCATGAGTGACATGGGAAGCACTCTTACAATTGATACTTTTGAGCATGTAGGTTTTTTTTCAATAAATAAGTCCATTTCAGCTCCAAATGGAACTAACTGCTAATTGCTTTCTCAACCAGGACTTTAAATTTTTTAAAATAATTTATAATGATCAAGGATAAACTAAAATATTAGTCTGGAAGAAATACAATTTCAGGTTTAAAACATCAGTTTTATGAGGGAGATAATCCTTCCCTCTTTTCTTCCAGGCCTATAAATGCAATTTTTATTTTATTTTTGCCCCAGCTCTAAGGTTGCCACAAAGGCTGAACATGAGGAAGATTAGTTTATTTCTTTTCCAGGGGTTACTTGGCAATAACACTTCACAGACCCACCTTGTGTTATTTAGAAGCCTACCTTGGGAACGCCCTGCCAGCTGCTACTTGTCAATGGCTCTGATCTTCTGGCTTCCCAGTCATGTGAAGACCTAGCCCTTCTCTATCTGGAGATAGGGTCTGCTCAGCGTCAGCCATTGTGTGTCTCCTGCACATTATAAACATTTAACAAAAGCCTCCATAGAACCAAGACTATTCCAGTCATAGGAAAAGACTAACTTTAAAAAAAATGCCAATTAGAATATAAAACCTGATACCAAGCCACTCATATTAAAGTCACAAGCTGTTCTGAAATACGTCCAATACAAACAATAAACCTGGTTTATAGCATTCTGCTCAAATCTCTGCTTTGCACCTCAGAAGGCATGAAGAGGGAAGCAACTCAAGTATTCAGCTACCCCTGAGTGCCCCCTTCCCCTCGAGAACTAATTCATGAGGAATGTTTAATTTAAATGCTGCACCCTGTTTTTCAATTCCACCCAGAAATTACTTTCATTGGGTTCCATGGTAAACCTTCAGAGTCCTACAATATAGCCAACCTTCCCAGCTGACCGAACGACTCTAAAGAGAAGAAACGGCAGTGTTTATCCTCCACTAAGAAGCTCAAAGATGAACAGATCTGGAGAGAGGGCAAGATAATCTTTCGTCCTGGCTTAGATTGTCATTGTGAGAAGCTAGGAAGGTCAATACCCCATGTATTTATACAAACATTTACCACAACCTTGTTCCATTATAGGAAACACAAACACAAACCAAAAATGTATCCTTCTCATTCAATTTGGAAATAACCTTCACCCGTATCGGCACACACATGCACACATACAAAGATACATACACACGCTTGATATCAAATATACTGTGGACATAGGAACCATTTTCTTTTTCGTAGCCTATATCTGGCCCTCTTACGTGTCTATAAACATATTCTAGTAATAAGTTTTCCAAGAGGGGAAGTAACTTTGGCGAGCCAAAGCATTGAAAGGAAATTGCTGGGGCTTTCAAGCCCTCTTCACCCACCTGCCTGTCACCAAATAAAGATAGCGTCAAAGTTGGCTTCCCACCCCTGCTAAAAATGGCAAGTATGTAATCAACTTCGGAGTGTGTTATGCTTCCTTGGAAAGGCCTTTCTAAGAATAAGAATCATGAGATTCTTTTCCAACAGATTTTGAAACCAATACTTCCAAGTTTGAATGGTTAACCAAACTATTAAGGAACAATTCTAAAAGGAACATCAGAAATCCATTCCAAGAACAGGCTTTTTTTCTTTTTCTTTTCTTTTCGGTTTTTTTTTGTTTTTTTTTTTTTGTACTAGAGCTTAAACTTGGGGCCTTGAGCTAATTGAGTTGGAGCCATGCCTTCAGCTCTGTTTTTTGCTAGCTGTTTGGTAGAGAGAATTTTTTGGAGCCAGTCTTTATGCCCAGCCTGTGCTGAAACTGCAATCCTCAAAAATCTAAATCTCCTGAGTAGCTAAGGATTACATGCATGAGCCAATGGCATGCAGCTAACAGTGAGCTTTCAAGGCAAAAGGATCTACCTTTAAATTTTCTGACGTTTATTAGCAGTCATTTATTAGCTTTGTGATCTTGAGAAAATTAATAAACTGTCTCTGGCCTGTTCCCACCCTCGGCACCATGATCATTCATCCCAGGTTTCCTAAACTAAACAAACCAAGGGTTTCCTGGTAATTAGTGAAAGCGTCCCTATTATTCTAAAAAAGGTCAAACTAGAATGGGCAATAAAGGTTAGACTCACTACATTCTATAAAATGAAAATAATAGTCATCACAGGACAATCATGAAGTGTATTAACTGATACCACAATTTATATATTTATAAGTATATAAAACGTTCAGCAGAAAGTATCCCCTCTACATACTTACTCCATTTTGGTCTTTTCATTTTCAATGCTGTGGGGTTGAACCCAGGAACCTTGTTTTTGCTACGCAAGGGCTCTGTTACTGAGATATCTTCCTTTATCTACTCCAGATATATCCTATCTAGTAAGATACCCATTCACATCACATAGCTCCTGAGAATTTAAAATGTTACTGGTTCAAATTGAGATATACTATAAATACTAAGTGCAACAGTTAAACTTTTATTGCAAACAAATAAGAAAAAGTATTTCATTAATAATTTTATATTAATTATACATCTAAATGATATTGTATTGGGTATTCATTGAGATAAAACACATGGTTACAATCAATTACATCCATTTCTTTCCACTTTTTTTAAATTAGTGTGCCTTGAAAACTTACAATTGGAGCTAGGCATCAGCGGCTCATACCTGGAATCCTAGCTACTCAGTTGACAGATCTGAAGATCACAGTTTGAAACCAGCCTGGGAATGAAAGTCTAAGCGACTCTTCTCTCCAATTAACCCCCAGAAAACCAGAAGTAGTACTCTGGCTCAAATTGGTAGAGCACTAGTCTTGAACCAAAGAGCTTGGGGACAGTGCCCAGGCCCTGAGTTCAAGCACCAAGACCAACAATAACAAAAACCACAAAATGCATAATTGGGATGGAAAGAGTAACTCAGTGGTAGAGTATGTACTAAGCATGCACAAAATGCTTGAAAAATAAATTAATACTAGAATGCAACTATATATATATATAGCTTGCTCTATAATTCCATCTGACAACAGGCTCTATTGTAGATTTTGTATCTACTGCTCCCCCAAACACCTTTCCCCATAACTAGTATCCTCAGCAACTCTCTGCTCCACTCAGGTATTAATTACAAAACTCATGGCAAGAATTCAGTACACATTAGTGTATTTTTTTCCTGAGTACTTAAAGGTAAGGGAACAAAGGAGAATTGACCCTGACTGTCTCTTTCAGGAATGGTTTCTCCTTAGGGATAGAAACATTAACCTTTACCATATTAAGAGAGTGGAAGAATCTGAGCCAACATTGGAAAATGTCCATGTACCAGAAAAGATATCACAATCTTTCTCTCCCTCAATCAGATTTGTGACTGCTTATGAAATAACTCAAGTTCTCAAAGTCTGAACCCCAGGAAGAATGGGCCTTTCAGCAAGTCACTGGTGCTATCCAAAAAGCATTCTTACTTTACAAAAAAAAAAAAAAAAAAAAAAAAAAAACCACCAAATTCTACCCCCAAAGTATCCTCTGAAGACATAAAACAACTCAAACTGGCAGAAATATTCTGATGTATGGGTTTGCTATTGAGCAAGTATAGAACGATCACTTCACTTCAAGATATAAATAAATAATCAACTCCTATACTATACAGATAAAGTGATTTTTTTAAAGCACTAGGAACTGTTAGTATTTTTGACATGTTTTGTTTAGTGCATTGATACTTACCTTAAGCTTTATTTAATGTTTTGCAAATCCCAACTGGAAGTCACAAATTCTATTTTTTTTTTTTGTCAGTCATGGGCCTGAGAGCTGTCCCTGAGTTCTTCAGCTCAAGGCTACCACCCTACCCCTGGAGTCACAGCCCTACTTCCTGTTTTCTAGTGGTTAATTGGAGATAAAGAGTCTCATAGACTTTAGTACCGGGGCTGGGTTTGAACTGTGATCCTTCGATCTCAGCCTCTAGAGTAGGACAAATTCTATAGTAACTATAATCATACAAAATGAAGGCATGTGTTTAAAGTCTTCATCTGATCTAGTTGTGGATAGCTTATGCCCCAACTCCTAGCTACTCAGGAGATTGAGATCTCAGGATCTCAGCTATAAGCCAGCCCAGACAGATCAACCTATGAGATTCTTATCTCCAATTAACCAGACAAATGCCCACTACTGGAAACATGGGTCAAGTGGTAGAGCACCAGCCCTGCGATCTTACAAAAGCTCAGCAAGAGCTCAGGACCCTGGGTTCAAACTTCAGTATTGGCATACCAAAAACAAAAACATGGCACTCTGGCAAATAGATACCTGTTAACTGTTACACAGGTAAAAACAAACAAATTGGACCCTTGGAGTCACCAAAAAGACCTTTGACCCATGTACTGAGTTTTGAACATCTCATCTAGTTGCTTTTAGCATTGTATAAACATAAACACTGACCCTGCACCCCAGAAAGAAATCATCTTTCCAGACAGTGCTGTTTCTCAGAGAGAGGAACATGACAGTAAAATAAGAAATATGTGTTTGGGTAAATCTAATATTAATGTGTTCCATGAGATGTTTGGTGTCTGAGCCCCACCAGTTCTCATCAGCTCACTCCTCCACCCAGCTCACCCCACCATCAAATAATTCCCTTCTCTTTGATAATGAGCCAACACACTGGGAGAAGCAATGGTTTGGAACCACCTCCTCCTAAAGTAGAAGAAAATAGAGCTGGGCCTCTCACTTTCCCTTTCTCACCACTGGAGGAGACTTGGGTCTGAAAAACCTATCTGCTACTAAATGGTACCCAGATGGAGCTCACAGCTGCTCCCTTGTACCAGCTGTGTGTCTGCCCATCCATCTTCAGGATGTGCCTGGGCTCAGAAGGAGAGACAAATTGAGTTGACAGAACAGTTAGAGAGCCTCCCTTTTCTTCTGCATTCATTTCCTTTTATCTTTCTCCTTTCCATTTCAGAGCTTCATGTTCTCACCTTCATGCTTTTGCAGTGCTGACAAAGAAAACTGGCACCCTGAAAACCAGTGATGAGTAATGGCCCCAAGCCTGAATACCTAATGCCTATTGTATGTGAGTGTGTATGGGGTGGAGGGCAGGGTGTCTGTGGAGAGAAGGGAGCAATTTGGTCCAACAATCTAGATAGGAAGGGGACTTATGGCGGGGACCCTGAATGCAGTCAGAGGGTATCTGCGTTTTGATACCTGTCCTCTAATTAAACCACAGGATCTCATATACACAGCCCTCAGACTGCACTGTTCTAACAGATCTGATTCCTGCCCAAGGGCTTTGCAAGCCACTGATTACTATGAACCTAATTAGAGAAAGCAGAGGACACAGCAGACATTTAATAAGAGGCATCAAGTTGCTGCTTCATCTTCATGACCTAGGATTTATAAGAGAATTTCACTGGCTTTGTAGCAATGTAAAATAAATAGACATTAGATGATGACAGGCAAAACAAAGTTGCTGCCAAAGCTAAAAAAGAGCTTGGCAAAAGAAGAAAGGACTATTCCACAGTCAGTCATTATTTACTGTACAAACCTTTTCATAAAGCATAGAAGAGAGATACATAGAAATAATGGGCCCTTGCGAAAAGATGAAAAGAGCTTTCTATAGCTTACATTATCCCCTGACAAAGGCTCTGATGAATCCCAGTAGTTACAGCATCTTATTGTTCTATTCAGCCATTCACAAAACTGACTAAAGAGCCCTGCACTAAAACTAAGAAAGAAGATATCCATGCAAGTTCTGAGGAAAAGTATAACAGATGGAAATCACTCATTAATTGTTAATCCTTTTAGACTGCCATTGTTTCCAACCAGTTAATTATTCTTTAGCCCTTAATGCTAACATGTAAATAATTCATCTGCTCCCAACAAAAACATCAAAATGTTCATTACTTAGGTTTATCGGTGGAAGGCTTACTTTTTTTGTGGAAATGGTTTGGTTTTTCATTATGTGACTCCTCCCCACTGCAGAAAGATGAAATCATGGAGCTCTTCTAGCTAGAATCCTGTCTCACCTATTCAAAAACAAGAAAGGATTTTAGATGTTAATGGGACATGTTTATGTTTCTATCATCTATAAAGTATTTATTCTTTTCCATAAAATCCTACATTGATAATCATAGCCTAAACAACAGAAGGATCTGAAGGATTATGGTACATTATTTAGTAATGCTAATTGGCAGTTCTATTCTACTAACTGAATCTACCAGTTGCTCTTCAGATGCTAAAGCTTCAGGCAGACATATAGGTAGTTTTCCAAGTGTATATGTGTTTGTTGTGGTAGGTGTCTGTGTATGTATATGTGTGTGGAGGAGAGAGTATGAAGAAGTGATACAACAAGTGGGAGTAATTGTATTCTTTCAGGATTTGTGAAGCATGGAGGAAGAATGTCTAAAATTACATCAAGAAGATTGCACAAAGGACCATGCTAAGGCCTGGGGGTACACAGTATAAGGCATAGCATGCATAAGGCCCTCGATTCCATCCTAGCACCATAAAGAAAACAGAAATGTTTTAAACGTGGTACCATTCTAACAAAGGAGAGAACATTGATCCCATGATCAACAAAGTTATTTAGCTAAGCCACTTGGCAAATAGTGTCTTGTGATTATTCCCGGTGTCTAAAGCAGAGGCCATGGAAATGGCAATGACCAGTGAGCTCTGATCCTGGCTGTCCATTCTTGTGACCCCAGCAATCAAGGTAAGTCACTTGCTTTTGCCAAGCCACCACTTCCTTAATGATGTTTAATGTTCAAAACAGTAATTGCAGATTGCTCAAACAGCAGGACTTCAGGAAAATATACTGAAATTTGTGAAGCCACATAGATTATGAAATTTGTTCTACTAGGCATTATCTCAGACACTGCACATATAAGCAAGAGGTTAACCATTTGCAAAAAAATAAAAATATATCAGTGCAGCAACAATTTTGAAGACAATTCAACCTCTTTTTAAGGACCAAGGAGGAATTTTAGAAAGTTAAATACCTCTCTGTGTTATGAATATGAGCTTTGACTGTAGAAATACCCCCACTGAATTACATGGCGAAATTTAAATATTTGATGACTTCATACATGTGGTTGATGGGAAATATGGATTGTCAGTAGTTACTACATTCCATTCTTTTTGTCTTTCTTACCCTAAGTTGTATAAGTGATGAAAAACATTCATTATGAACATCAGAATACTTGAAGGATTCCCCTGTGACACTGACTCAGAAGCATGAGAAGGGACTTGAGTAGAGGGAATAAAAAGAGATGCTGACAACTGAGCAAGAGACTCCTTACACTCACTATTTTCTTTCTTTTGTCAGATTGTCATAATCCACTGTTATCTGCTAGACAATCATTGTCATAAATTCAAAAACCTTTACTGTCTGTGATATGACTGGAACTCTGGAACTCTGACCTTGCAATGTCTTTGTATAGTTCACAACTGTCTCAACCATGTACGGCGCTCCTGAGATGTTCAGTTTTATCCTTTATAATATCCTTTGTGTCATTACATTTTCTGCAGAACTTAGGAACTACCATTTGCAATGTGTCAAATATCCAACAGAGAATGCTTGTGGGGGGCGGGAAGAAGGTACCTCTGGGCCCCAGCATGAATTTCAATGGTAAGTAATAAGTCCAAAATCCACTGTATAGATGTGTGAGTATCTAATATAAACATAGACTTAGATGCTGTGATTTCTAGCCTGTTTTTCTAAATATTTACTGTGTGGCTTAATCCTCATCACTTAACCCCTTACTCCTTCTTACATCATTTATAAACTTCATAGTTATATTTCCATGAAAGTTCTTAGAATGTGGGCAATTTATGGACAATAAATCCACATTTTATAGAAGGTGCTCATGAGTTTTAAATTAGCATGATCTTTAAATTTTTCAGCTTGCCAGGATCATATCAAATCATAAAGAGATTGTAGAGACCCTGATTAGACAAAATAATTTTCTCTATTCCTGCTTCTATTGTTTAGACTTGCCTCCAAAGTTTTAAACAAACATTTAAAGCACATTAGTATTGGAAACCATCCAGCTATCCTCTAATAAAGGATTATTATGTACTACAGTCTTATGTTAAAATGGAGAAAGCCATTAAAATAATGAGGTTTATATTGCTTGAAGGGGGAGGTACATCAACATATGAATAGCATCATAGTTAGAATAAATGATGATAAAGGATGCATGGGTAGATACCTGAGTTTATCCATAGACTAAAACTAGAATGCCAACAGGGGAAACAAGGTGATCAAAACATACTGTATGCATGCAAGAAGACATTGTAAGGGAAACCTTTCACCAAACATAAAGAACAACCATGAACTGCTTCAGTTCAGAATTTTGTTGGGAAGACTGAGCTGGAAATGTTTCTACCTCACCCCAAACAAGTGTTTTGAGAATGAATCTCAACAACCTGGAGAAATATTCAATATTTGGCTTAGACAAGTGGCAAACTGCTTCATGCCTCTGGCTGAGCCTTTTAGATCTTGTGTTTTACTTCTTTCAGTAAGCATGGGGGTTAATTTTTGTGTCATATATTAATGTAGTTCTTCAGTCATTCCCTTCAGAATAAGACAATGAAAATGGAGAGTTGGTGGTTTAGAATACATAGGAAGGGCTCAAGGAAAGAGTTGTAGACAATAGCAATATAGGTTTGTCTATATGGTCTCTTTCTTTATCTCCATATAAAACTGTATAAGGACACCATAGCCTATAAGGACACACACACACACACACACACACACACACACACACACACACACACACACACACATACACGGAAGCATGCTCAGGTACAAACAAACAAAAGGTAATTTCAGGGTGATGTGTGAAACAAAAACATTTTTCTCCTCCTTGTGAAATGGCTTACTATTGAAAACCCAAACAGAACATGCACATAAACCATCACATAAACCTCAGCTTTGAAAGAAGTGTTAGAAAGCAGAAAGTTTAGAACATATTTTTTTTCTGGCTTCTTTTCTTCTTTTTCTTTTTTGCCAATCATGGGGCTTGAAATCAAGGACTGTCCTTGGGCTTTCTCAAGTCCAGCACTCTACCACTTAGGCCAAAGCACCACTTCTGGCTTTTTTTGTGTGTATATGGTACCAAACCAAAGGCTTCATGAATGCTAGGCAAGCATTCTACTAGTAGGCGACTCTCCTGACCCCTGTTTTTTGACTTTTGAGCCAGCAAGGGTCTCCAAGTATCTGAATTATGTGTTGCCCCACCCTCTCATCTTCTCCTATCTGAAGAATCATATGCAGGGACTTAGAGAGTGGCTGTACTTGAGGGGCTTTTTCTAAGGAGTCACATAACACAGACACACACATAACACATCCCTAAATGGATGAATGGATCAAGAATATCCATTCTTGTGTGTGTGTGTGTGTGTGTGTGCGTGCATGTGAAGTGGAATTTTACTCATTCATTAGAAAGAATGATATTATACCATATATAAAGAAATGGAAAGACTTGGAAAGAAATTATATTAAGTGAAGTAAGTCAGGCCCAGAGAGACAGTGGGTCCATGTTTTCAATTATATGTGGAAGCTAGGTTTAACTTCCAAATTCACAAGTAAATAAGTTGAGTGGTATGCAAGCATATACAAAACAAGTTAACTGAAATACCGTTGATTTGAAGGAGATCTCAAATATTGTGATTCCTTAGAAAGCCAAAATCAAAGTTCAGGAAAATAAAACATCACAAAGTGGATACGCAAAAAGGGTAGGATGAGGGGCCAGGAGTTTGGCCTAGTGGTAGAGTGCTTGCCTAACATGCACAAAGATCCAGGTTCAATTCTTGGATAATGCATACATAGAAAAAGCTGGAAAGCAGGGTGCAGAGGCTCACGCCTGTAATCCTAGCAACTCAGGAGGCTGAGATCTGAGGATCAAGGTTCAAAGCCAGCTCAGGCACAAAAGGACCTGAGACTCTTATCCCCAACTAACCTCCAGAAAACAGGAAGTGGGGCTTGGTTCAAGTGTAGGTCAGTAGCCTTGAGCTGAAGAGCTCAGGGATATAGCCCAAGCTGAGTTCAAGCCCCATGACCCCCACAAAAAAAAAGAGTCCTGGAAAATGGTGCTGTGGCTTAAGTGGCAGAGCACTAGCCTTGAGGAAAAAGCGCAAGGATAATGCTCAGGCCCTGAGTTCAAGGACTAGCAAAACAAAAAGGTGGGGGGAGTAGGGTAAGATCCAGGGGATAGAAGTAGACAAAGAAGAGAAGAGTCAAGAAATACAGTTCAACACTGAAAACTTTACAAGAAGGAATAGGAGATACACTAGGCCTTCTTGGCACAGGTTGAAACTTTCTTAATAAGGACCAAGAATCACAACAAATCAGAGAAAGGATGGATAAGTGGGACTTCATTAAACTGCAGAGCTTTTGTATGGCAAAGGACATAGCTAGTAAAATAATTAGGAAGCCTACAGAGTGGGAGAAAATCTTCACCAACCAAACAACGGACAGAGGCCTCATATCTAAAATATATCAACAGCTCAAAAAATTGAATCACTCCAAAACTAATCTCCAAAGTTACAACCATCCCATTAAAAAATGGACCAAAGACTTAAAAAGAGTCTTCTCTGAAGAAGAAACAAAAATGGCCTATAGACACATGAAGAAATGCTCAACATCTCTGGTCATAAAAGAAATGCAAATCTAAACAACTCTAAGATTCTACCTCACTGCAGTTAGAATGGCCAGGATCAGAAAAACTAATAACTAATAACAACAGATGCTGGAGGGGATGTGGTCAGGAGGGATCACTACTACACTGTTGGTGGGAGTGCAGACTCGTTCAACCACTATGGAAAGCAGTATGGCAGTGCCTCAAAAGGCTAAACATAGAGATCCCCTATGACCCAGCATTCCACTACTTGGCATTTACCCAACCATCCAGAAACAAGGGAATACTAAATCCACTAGCACAATGATGTTCATTGCAGCACCATTTACCATAGCAAAGATATGGAATCAACCTAGATGTCCCTCAGTTGATGAATGGATCAACAAGATGTGGTATTTGTACACAATGGAATTCTATGCTGCTGTCAGAAAGAACGACATCACCCCATTTGTTAGGAAATGGAAAGTCTTAGAAAAAAATCATATTAAGTGAAGTAAGCCAGACTCAAAGGAACTTAGGCTCAATGGTTTCCCTCATTTGTCATAATCAGTAGAAAGCTTGGGCTCTCCTAGCAGAGATTTGCAATAGAGCAAAACCTAGATACATAAGGCCATATAGTATGAAGCTAATTGAAAGGACCTCTAGGATATTGAAACAAAAGCCATATAATGAATGATTGTTGTCCTTAATGTACTATGTTATCTCTCATCTCTTTTGCTGTCCCTTGGTTATATCATATTGTTACAGTATCTCACTTTGTTACCTGATATATTGGATATATTTGTATTTGTTTATTTGAAATTGGATAGGGAAGGGGGGGAAAACCAAGATGGCGGGGTGGGGGAGAGGGTAATGGGGACCAAGATTGTGAAAGGGTATCAATGTATGTGAATTAATGCACCTTCTATCTGGCAAATATCATGTAACCCTTTTACTAATTACAATAAAAAAATAAAAATAAAGAAATGCAGTCCGAAATTCAATATAAATCCTACAACAATTAAAAGTGATGAAAAGGGTACTAGGGGAGGGATGTAGGAGAATGTTGAAAGGAGTGACGATGACCAAGCTATATTATATTCATAAACTGTTTTGTTAAATGGCAACTCTTATGTACAACTGCTTAAAGAGAATAATAATATAATAACGATGATGATGATGATGATGATGATGATGATGATGATACAAGGAATAAATAATGAAAAAGAATTTCATCCATCCCCTATTAAAGAACTAAAAATCTTAATACAAATCAGAAATCAAAATTGCACATCTAGCATATGAATCATTTCCTTCCATCATTTTGCAGTTGAGTACATACATTATCCTGACAATAAAATAAAAATTTTACAACATAGCATGACATGGGGCCGGGAGTTTGGCCTAGTGGTAGAGTGCTTGCCTAGCATGCATGAAGACTTGGGTTCAATTCCTTGGTACCACATACATAGAAAAAAGCCAGAAGTAGTGCTGTCTCAAGTGGTAGAGCTCTAGCTTTGAGAAAACCCAAGGACATGCCCTGAGCCCAAGCCCTGAACTGGCAAAAAATAAACAAAAAAAACCATAGCATGACAATAAATCACTAGTAAGAGGGGAAAAAAGAGGATTACAACTTGAGGCTGGACAAGCTTCGAGGCTCTACATAAAAAATAACTCAAAGCAAAACAAGCAACAGAGGTGTGTCTCAGGTTATAGGGCTCTTACCTAGTGAACATGAGTCCCTGAGTTCAAACCCTCATACTGCCAAAAAGTTGTAATATTTTTTATAAATATTCTTCACATACAAGGATAGACTTTATACTTCCTTTTTATAGCAGCTTTATGAATTGAGGAAGGACCAACCTAAAAGGAAGCAAAGGAAATTCTGTTCTGGAAGTGAAATACTGGCAAGAAGTCTTTTTCAATGTCTGGGAAAAAAATTTATGGTATTAATGATATTTTCCAAACAAATGTTTGAGTCTCTGGAAAATTCTTCCCGGGCTACATACAGAACAACTGAAGGACATAATTTTGGTTTCTACAGTCTATTTGGGAGTTCAATGGTACATCTAATTTTTTTTAATCCTTGGAAATCTACAATGACAGTATAAGAGTTTCACCACAGTGAGCAAGAGGGCAACGTTTCACTTGGTTATTTGATATCACTCTCTGAACTAAATTCATTTTCATTCCCCTGCTAACAGAGAGGAAAGCAAATCCTTTCAGAGGAATCATGGAACTGACTGGGTGATTTTTAAAAGATGTTTGCTCACACCTATTTTTGCAGCTTCTCAGGAGACTGAGATATGAGAATCATGATTCAAAGGCAGCCAGGGTAGACAAACTCAAGAGACTCTTATCTCCAATTAATAACCAAAACAAAATGTAGAGATGTGGAGCAGGAGTTTAGCCTAGAGGTAGAGTGCTTGCCTAGCATGCATGAAGACCCAGTTTTGATTGTTCATTACTACATACATAGAAAAAGTTAGAAGTGCTGTGGCTCAAGGGGTAGAGCTCTAGCCTTGAGAAAGCCTAAGGACAGTACTCAGGCCCTAAGTTCAAGGCCTAAGACTGGCAAAATAAGTGGAGAGGTGGCTCAAGTAGTAGAGCACCAACCTTGAACAAAAAAAACCTTAAAGACAATGCCCGGGCCCTACGTTCCACCTCAATATCAACACACACACACACACACACACACACACACACACACACACACACACAGACAAACAGAGACAAGGATTCAGAGGAGAAGACAGAACTTAGCAGAATGCTAGAGCAAGTCCTAGAACACATGGGACTCTCTCATAGCAAAACAGCCCTGGTAGCTGACCACAGCAGAGCTCACATTTCCCTCTCTGCATTTGATTATAAAGGCACATGTGATCTATGTCATTTTTAATACTGAAACTAAGGTGATTAGAAAGATTATTTTATACACTGGATATGCCAATTGTCCGCCCTCTTCCATCTTCTTCCATCATAAATAGCAATCACTCTTTGTTTCTAAATAGATTTAGAGAACACTCTCTTGAAGCATGCTCCAAACCCAAACTCTAAATCCTCTGACACTGGAAACAAGATTGAACAACATGGAAACGTATTCCAACAGCTGTTTCCATACATGAGCTATTAAGGGGAGAATCTCCTGGTGCCACTTAAGCAGCTGTCACATGGGAGAGACGTGAATGCAGCAATTGATGCAATGCTCCTGGGAGGTTAGAAGCAGTTGTGGTTCCTTTGAGCAGAGATTGGAGAAGGGTCGGGGGTTGGGGGTGGAAAGGCTCCAACCTGGAAACAGTGGGTGAATTGTATGGAATGTTGATTCAGGATCCTACAAAGACTCCATTGTCCCTGCTCTCAGGTTGAATGGACACCTGACAAGTAGAATAGCATCATTAGCAGACCTGGGAGTTCTTTAGTTTTCTCATGTGTGCCAACATTAACTCTGATTGCTTTCCTCTCTCTCTCTCTCTCTCTCTCTCTCTCTCTCTCTCTCTCTCTCTCTCTCTCTCTCTCTCTCTCTCTTTCGTCTCACCTCTCCATTCCCATTTTTCCTTTCCCCTCCCTTTTCTCTCCGCATCCCTCCATCCTTTCTCCTCTCACCTACTATTTTGATAGCTGCCTGCTGTTTATGCAAAGCCCTTGGTTTCCTGACAGCTGATGGCCAGGTGGTCTCAGTATCAATGTAAACAGGTTGACATGAAATGGACCTTGCAGGGTTGGAGTAGGGAGCTGGTATCAACAGAGCTTTCCACCTTCAGGAAAGATAATTCTTTCATCATCAAGGACCAGGGAGAAAGAAGAGCTGACACAGGTGTCCAAGTTGCCTACTTGCATTTGCTTTTGAAATCCAGTGATGGTGACATCACCCTATCAAAGGACTGTTGTCTGCTGATGCTTGTTTGGGAGGATTTGTCAGTATATAACTATGCACAATTACAGCTAGGATCAGCCTACTGTATTAAAAAGATGGAAAATTTAAACCACAAAAGAAACTATTTGGGCAGAGAAATGCAGATGGAAGCAAATAAGGAAAATGCATCCTGGGTGGAACTTTCCACAGTTTTCAAAACTATCTGGAAATGTGGATGGACTAAGGGTTCAGAAATACACATATAGTTGACTCTTAATCATGCCTACCAATAAAATTCAACTAATAGAATGCAGATTGGGTTTTCTATTTTCTGATTGATATGTGAATATTTTGGAAACAGGCTTATTTTGTGAACTCTTCTTGGTTTAGAATTCACTTGGTTTGGCTTTGGTAGTTCATTAACCTTTGGAAGCAGTATAGAAGTTCAAACTTCAAGTCAGAATTGTCTTTCCTATTTGTTTTGACCTGGGGTTGTCAATGGGATAAAATATTCTATAGAGAGAAAATAAGTCACACTCATGGGTTTTGTTTGGCAGCATGAACTCAGGAATTTCTTTCAGGAATCTCAGTGGATTGTAACAACTAGCTGCTAGGCATGCACTAGTTCTCCTATACACAAGTAACATTACTCTCTTGTCTACCGTAGTTGTTCTGAGATTAGGCTAGATCTTACCATCTTACTATGAGAACTGACTTAAAAAAATGAAAATTTTCAATTTCTGAAACATGAGAATGAATTGATATTGGGATGATCCAAAGTATCCTTTAAAACCTGTTCTGAAAATGCAACATTTACCTACAAAAATGCAGGATGGGGAGAAAAGGTATGCACATAAGTTATCAGTCCAAATCAGTATATGTCTTTTCATTTGGAGCAATGAGAAATTAGAGTCATAAAAACTGCACTTCTGTTTGGCACTAGCTATGAAAACATCTAAAGACACATGCTTTCATAGGCCTGTTCTGTTCTTTTCAGTAAACGCGAACTCTGAGCAACAGTCCAATTTCATCCCTGAAATGCAAAGGAAACCATAAAGAACACTGCTCCTGCAATCAAATATCTTGTTAAGATCACTGGGTAAATTAATGTTTGAGCATGTTGAAGAATAAAATGGACGCATTATATGAGGTCTTTCCCATTTAAAGAGATAAAACAAACCACCAAACTTGAGTTTAAACCAAACTTGAGTTTAAAGCCATAGCTTTCCATAGCTCCTAAAGTATCCTTTCAAGAGGCATTTCTAAGATGTGGTGAGAACATATTTGGGATAAGAGAAAACCAATTCATCTTACTTTTCTACACCAGGAACCACTTCTCTTCCTTTCCTCAGCAAGTTGCATGGTATTTTCTACCTAGAAATGTACTAAAAACCAGAGCACTGGTGGCCCCATGAGCCATCTGAAAAATTAGATAATCCCTTCATACAGTTCTGGTCTGGTAAGATAGGGAAAGGTGGGAACTCTCAGCACTTTGCCTGATTTCTCTCCCATTAATCTATGGTACACTAAGAAAACTGTACTACCGTTCATCAACAAAGGTAAAAGGTTTATGTACAAAATTGACCTTATGTGATACTGAATATTTTTCACTGCTCTGTGCCTCATAACTACCTGACCTAGAACTAGGAGTATTTTATATCCATTCTGCTCAAACCACTTTTTTTCTGTATGCTTACAAAAATATTAATTCATCATTTATTTGATACTGTAGACAGAGGAAATAATCAATATGGATAACACTCTGGAAGAGGTATCTGGAAGAGGTTCTAGAATCTAGTCCAATTCTTGGCAAGCAGTTGATATTCACAAACAAATGGTTCTTTGGAAAACATGAGTCATACTTAATCCTACCTGTTCTGATTACATACATTTCAATCTTAATGCACAGGACACTCTAAATATAATTCCATGTTTTGTTAATGAATCAGCTTTGCAAGGAAAGCCTCCATCATTGATTCATTCTATGATGAGAATAAGCTAGAAAGAGAGAGAGAGAGAGAGAGAGAGAGAGAGAGAGAGAGAGAGAGAGAGAGAGAAAGAGAGAGAGAGACAGAGAAAGAGAGACAGAGAGACAGAGAGACAGAGACAGAGACAGACAGAGACAGAGACAAAGACAGAGACAGACAGAGAGAGAATGTATGTGTGTTGAGAAGGATAGGAGAAGTTTTACCTATGGGCTCAGAAATCCTGCTACTCTTGGGTTCCACCCATCACCCACCCATTCCATGAATTAGTACTGAGACCTTACCTGCTATTATGCTTCATACTGAGAATCCACTAGCCCTACTCTTTGTTCTCATGGAGAAAAGTTCTTGTACTCTGTTCTGTCATGGAGACAAGTCCTTGTACTCCTTTCACTTATGATTGTAAGCATGGATTCTAAATAGACTGAGGTTTCTAAATTTCCAAATTCTAAGCTCATGGGTAGAAGCTAATCTGTTTGTTTTATATAGTACACAATGGGTATGTTAATATCCATCTTTTAGTTGCTGTTGTTTGTCAGGGTACTGTGTATTGAATATAGGCCTTATGTTTTATGTTTTTATTTCTCTTTATCCACATAAGTCAAGAGACAGCAAAGACTGTCCCCTACTTTATAGTAAACAGCACAGTACTGATACGTATATCAGGAATATTTCCCATTAAAGGAAAGTTATAGCCGAACAATACTTGATCTTTTTGAGCCTCAGGCTATGCACTCATACAACTCAAATTGTAAATATCCAAATCATTGCTCTGATTTCATTCTCAGTGATGTGTTCAAACTAATGCTGGTTTGCTATCAGGCGTGTGCCCTGGCCCAGGCCATGCCTAGATAAAAGGTGCAGGCAAACAGATCTGAAAGGCCAAACAAATTCAAAACAGCCCATTGCCCATTAACTCATTTTACAAAACAACAATGAGACAGGAAATAACAGAGCATGATCTTGAGTTAGTACTTCAGCAAAAAAAATACTCAAAAGTTTTTCCACAGTCTGTAAATTGCTCCAGCTGTGTTTTCACGGTTTATGAAATTGAAGAGAGGCAAACTCGAGAGACAAATTAAAGTCCGGGATCTGGCCAGAGATGATTTGATAGCAAAGGTGCTCAGTTATAGTCTATAGATAAGCACAGAGCTTTACGCCAAGCTCTACTGAAAATACAGTCTACCTTATGCACTGTCCACCCAGAGGGATAAGAACAAGCATATGTCAAAACATCGATCAGCCCAGAGAATAAGGTCTGTTTTGTGGCCACGTTTTACCAGGGGCGGGTGAGAGTATAATATTTTCTTTTGAAACAACTAATAGAAGGAACAGAAGACCACATGAGATGGCCTCCCTGTGGACAGAAATGAACAGTGGATGAGGAGTGCCATCTTTTGGCTACTGGGTGTTTTGACATTTTCTAAGTATAAGTGACTGGTGTCTTAGTGAACACAAAATGTTGCAATTCAATTCAGAAAACTTTCCCAAAGATTTTTCCCAGGTACCTCTGTGTCTCAACCTGCGTGGCACTAATTTTCTCAGACTTCCTCATGGTTCTGCTCCATTCGTTATGGACCAAATAAATTTTGGTAGCTATCATTGCTCCCTGTTGCTCCCAGGAGTACCAAAAAGTAGCCAGGAAACCAGAAAAAAGAAATAGTGAAATGCAGAGTGCATTTTTAAATCTCAGTGAATCCCTGGCTGGACTGGCACTGAAGGAATGAATAGAGAAACTGATTGACCCAGCATAGTCCTTAGAGTCTAATAGCCCCGAACTTAACCCAGGATATGACATTTGGGAAGAGATTTATGGTACCTGGTTGGATAAGCACGGAGTTTAGTTTTCCAGAGAAATAAATTAAACATGTACGTAACCCAAATAGCACGCAGGTATTCATGCATGTCACAGAGACTCCCCACATGGTGAAAAAATCTAAAAATAGCCACATACATTCTCCTCTGACTGTGGTTCTTTTTTTTTTTTTAAGTGGGGGTAAAGATTTTAAAAGTTAAGAATTGACCACTGATAAAAGGGTCACCAAGCCATGGAGCAACCAAGAATAAAAACTCCTTTATTCTCCAGAATGAGAACTTTCAAAGATCACAGTTGTCCTCACTGCCACTCCCCAACACAGCAGAGCATAATAACACAGTTAACAGAGCCAGTATTTTTAAAGTCTACCTTTGGAAGCATTTTTTTTTTTGAAGCACCAAGATTTCTACCATCACCAATAGCTTTGAAAAGGGGAGCGACCACTCTTTGAAGTCCCCTTGGATAAAAGGGAACAAAGCACTGGGGTTATCTAAGCAAGGTTTATCTGTCCTCTGCCCAGTATTCAAAGGTTTACCAAGGTCAGAGTGTGGATCCTGAATCTGCCACAGGTAACACACAATAGCCCCAGCTGAAAAGGCTTCCCTATCTTCTTGTAGATAGGCAATCAGAAACAATCCAGGTGAAGACTCTAAGAACCAGAGCAAACAAGACTGAATTGAGTGCTGAGATGCTAAATGTGGTACTCCAAAATACAACAGGGTGAAAGAACTTAGTCTGGTATTTGTCATACATCCCATATTCAGAAACTTCATTCTACCTTTTCCCTTTCCCTTCCATCTTTTCTTTCTATCTTTTCTCTCTCCCTTTCTTTCCCTGTCTTCTTTTTTCTGTATTAATCTTTTTGTACTGGTTCTGGAGCTTGAAATCAGGATCTGGGCACTGTCCCTGAGCCCTTTTGCTAAAGTCTAACATTATATCACTTGAGCCACAGCTCCGCTTCTGCCTTTTTCAGGAGTTAATCAGAGATCTGAATCTTTATGGGCTCCACCATCCAGCCTGGCTTTGATCTATGATCCTAAAATCTCAGCTTCCTGGGTAGCTAGGATTACAAGCATAAGTCACTGGTGCCCAGTTTCCCTTTCTCCTTTCCCTCCTTCTCCTTGCAATGACTGTGGGAACTCTTTCTCTGAATCCTGACTCTTCCATGTCTAAGTCTCATGGTAATAGACAGTTATGGAAAGCTAGAACTGCTGCGTTGAGACTCCAGCAAGGATCATTTGCATTCAAGATCCTCTCAAAGGTCAGCCTTCCTCCTACTGATGTCAGCTGTCTCCATCCGGTAAGCCATGTGGTTACAAGCCTAAGTCATCCCCTCCCTGATCAATTACATAGGCTGTACAAATCTGTGTGTTTACAAGATATTCTTTCTAATTGAACCATCCAGAAATGACAAAAAAAAAAAAGATCACACTTGACTAGAAGTAACTCAAATGATCACTGCCATCAAAACAAGCTCTCCCTCTACATTCACAGGTCTGGCTCACTGCCTTTCTGAGATGCTGAAAAACTGGATTTGTAACTCACAGTTGGCCTACAACAGCCAGGAAAACAGTATGAAATCCATTCTTTTGTTTCAAAAAAATGTGTTGAATTCCTGTTAAGGATCTTATGAAACTGTGTTGAATTCCTGTTAAAGATCTTATGAAACTATCGCCCAAAACCATCCCAATCAATCACCTAAACAACCATTTGTGTTATACTCCACAGGCAAGGAAACTGAAGTTTAAGAAGGTAGAGTCAATCTCTAACCTGCCCTCCCCCACAAAAAAAGAAAAACAAACCTAGGCATGATAGTACCTTCTTGTAATCCCAGCTGCCCAGGAGAAGGAGGTAGAAAGGATCACAAGTTCAAGACCAACTCAGGCAAATTTAACAAGACCCTAACTCAAAAATAAAACACACACAGAAGGTCTGGGTGTGCAGCTTTGGTCCTAGAGTATTTTTAGCATGCTTAAGGCCCTGGGTTCATTCTCCAGTTCCACAGAAACAAACAACAAAGACAAACACAAGATTGTTTTTATTGTATTTATTGTCCAGATAATGTGTAGAGGGGTTACAGTTACATTTGTCAGGTAGCAGGTACGTTACTTCTCAAATCTTACTTTCCCCCTTCCTTCAAATAAATAAATAAGTGTATATATAGCATACCAGTATACAAATTCAGATACAGTAACCTCATGAGATTAACCATAAGTAGAAGAAAAAGAGAAAAGACATAACATCACATCACATAGTACATTAAGAACTGCAGTCACAAAGATAAACTTCTTGTTTCATTAACCTAGAGTTCGATTTTCTGTTGTATCAACAGAATAGGAGGAATTGATGGGCAGAAGAAATTCAGGAACAAGAAAATATGGGAAGACATGGAAGAAAAACGCCTAAGAGGGGTCAAATGAGGAAAGATAAAGGACAAGCTTGCACACAACAGCTTAAAATCATTCTAAATTGATCCTTTAAAACACCCTTCAAGAAAAAGTATTGTGTTAATAACTGAAAATATTTCTAGTTACAAACACTTGTACTTTTCTTTTTGTGATTTCTTTAGTACTTTGTCTTTTACCTTGTCTCAATTAAATATGGAAGATGAGCAAGAAAGACATTTCAAGCCACTATTTTGGCAGCTAAGATATCCAGGTTCAAAGCAGTTGAAAGTCTAGGTTGGGAACCTGGCTCAAGTGATAGACTTCCTATCCAGAAAGTACAAGGCCTCAAGTACAAACTGAAAGACTTCCCAAATAAAAATTATACTATAAAAAGTCTAGGGTGATATGAGTGTCAGTGGCTCACATACTCATGAGATTGAGCTCTGAATATTGCAGTTCAAGGCCAACCCAGGAAATAAGTTTGTGAGAATCTTATCTCTAACCAACCACTAAAAAGCCAGATGTGGACCTATGGCGCAAGTGGTACAATGCCAGCCTTGAATGACAAAGCTAAAGGCCATGAATTCAAGCAGTAGCATGTTGTGTATTCACACACACACACACACACACACACACACACACACACACACACACACACACAGAGTGTGCATTCAAGTTGGCCTTGAACTTGCAATCTTCCTATCTCAGCTCCCCTGCCCCATGTAATGATGGGATGACTGCATGGGTGGATTTTGACATTTTTCTTTTTACAATATATACACATTCTAGAAAATCAAGCAAGACAAAGGTTGCTTTTCTCAGGTATAGTAAAAATACACGGTTAAAAAGAAACTCAGCCCAATCAAAGGCAATTCTGTTAACACTCTTATTTTCATTGTTTTTCCAAGGAAACAAAGTACTAAGACTAGGAGATCAAAGGAGGGCAATTGAGTCACAGCCACATGCTAAGGAAACAAAGCCAAAAGAATTTTTTTTTCTTTTGGATGGAACCTTCCTTGTTCAGCATCTAAAACATAACAAACTAATTATCAATTTTTGTTCAATTCTTTTTGTTTCAATTGATGAATTTTATTCCAGCTGAAAATGTTGCATTGTAGAAAAATAATGTGAAGCACCATGCATGTGTTATTATACTCTAAAAGAACGAACTCTATCTATGGAGAAGTTATAAGCCCTTTACTTCCAGTGCACTGTTAAAATTATATATCAGTATAGACTGTGGATCACATCAGAAGCAATCTGCTTTTCTAAAGGCCTGAGACAAAGTCTCCAATTTTATTACCAAGAGAAAAATAACAGGTTTAAAATAAGTCACCCACTCCAAAAAAGTTATGGGTGGTGGGAGGTAAAAGGCAAAGTTAAGATATAAGATACAGAATTATTAATTACTGGATTCTTTGGAAAATAAACATGTTCTGAAAAACTACCTTGAGGCTGCAATATCAAGAATAAAAGGAAAGGTGGTGGGAGAAAAAAAATAATGACCATTTATTTTTACTTCTAAAAGGAGTGCTGCTGTTTCTGGTATCAGAAGATTAATATAGCTGTCAAGGGTAGCCAGTTTCAGAGCATAGGCGCACTGCCAACTTGAATTGACATTCAAGATATAATAATGGTTTTCTGGCTTCCTAATTTGGGCTTGGGTCTATTTTTTATAAATAGACTTTATTTTTGTAGAACAGTTTAAAATTACAGAAAAATTGTGATGATAACACAAAGAACCAGTATAAACTCCACATTCAATCTCCTCTATAACCAAGACCTTGCTGAAGTGCATTCAACATAACAAGCCAGTATTTCTCAAGGTATCTTTCAATGGGGATCTGATGATTTTCTCATGATTTAGCCTAGGGTTCTGATCTTGGGGGAAGAGGATCACAGGAGAACTTTCCATTTCATTAACACAGGGCATCCACCATCACCAGCCCCACACCAGTCAGACACAGTGTTATGAATTTTCTCCTCTACAAAGCTACTTCCTCCCTTCATAACTTTCTGTTGTTTTCTGAGGAAGTGTCCCTATGAGCAGCCCATTGTTAATGAGTAAGGAGGTGTGCCCTTTCTTTGAAGAGTATCTATGAACACTATTTTAAATTCTTCAAGAGCGAGCTTCATCTCTCCTTCCTTTGTGCAACTACTTAGGGGTAATGTTTCTAAAGAATAATTGAAAAAAGATATTAACCCCTTCTCTTTATTGTGCATTTATTCATTTATTTACTTGTACCAGTTTGGACTCATGGAAATGTATACTTCATCTTCTAATTCAGTATTACTGTTTTGGCTTTTGCTCTGTCAGCTGGTATCACTGTCCCTTTGACAGAGCTCCATATCCATAGGGCTTTATTTCTGTCTTTGTTTGATTGGTTGGTTGATGAGTTTTCTGAATTTTCTTTCTATTTCCCTACTTTCTGATACTTCACAAGATACTCCAAGCTCATTTTGTTTCTTTTCTATTGTTCTAGTTCAAAGGTTCTGTCAAAAAGCCTATTTTGAAAACGATTCCCAACAGTGTTAAGAGATTCCATCTTCAGAAGGCCACAAGGGCACTGCCTCCATAAATAGATTTGATTTTATTAGCATGAGAGTTATTATTATAGGTGTGGGTTGCTTATTCAATGACAGGTTCAGCTCTCTAATTTGCTCTCTCTCTGTCTCTCTGTCTCTAGCCTCTCTCATTCTTTCTCTGTCTCTCTCACCCTATTTTCCCAACCATCCTCCTCTGCTTTTTATGCCTTCTGCCATGAAGAAAAATGATGCTGTAAGAAAGTTCTTCCAAGGCCCAGACCTCAGTCGTGGGCCTCCCATCAGCCTCCAGAAGTGTGAGCCAAAACATGTCTATTCGTTATAAATGATCTAGTATTCTGCTATAATGACAAATGTACTACAACTTAAAATCAGTATTGCAAGGAGCCAGGAGTTTGGCCTACTGGTAGAGTGCCTGCCTAGGTAAGAAGACCCGGGTTCAATTCCTCAATACCACATTCATAGAGAATCTGGAAGTGGTTCTGTGGCTCAAGTGGTAGAGCACTAGCCTTGAGGAAAGCCCAAGGACAGTACTCAGGCCCTGAGTTACATCACCAGGACTGACTTGGAAAAAAAAAATTAGTAGTGCAAGATGGAGGGTGTCGCTATCAAAAATACTTGAAAAATATGAAAGAAGCTTTAGAACTGTGTGATAGTTGGAAGAGTTAGGCAAAACAGTGTGTGCGGGGCAACCTAAGTTATCTTCAACAAGACAATAAAGGCTGACCATGGTGGTACATGGCTTCAGTTCTAGCTATTCTGGATGTTAAAGTA
Organism: Megascapheus bottae; assembly: GCF_031878675.1. NCBI lineage: Eukaryota > Metazoa > Chordata > Mammalia > Rodentia > Geomyidae > Megascapheus > Megascapheus bottae. Next base: position 45,484,435 of record NC_143518.1, on the reverse strand, counting down.
GAACAATCAAGGTTTGAAGCCAGTCTGGCAAATGGCAGGTATGTGACTCCATTCCCTGCTTTTTGGTTAGGACTGAGTCTCGCTAACTTACCAGGGCTGGCCAACTGGGAAGAAATCTACCTCGATGCCAACTTTGCCTTGCACATTATCCTATCTCACTTACATGTCTCAAGGAAGGAGCATGACTGACAGGCTGAAGGAAAAGAAAAGGAACCAGTTGGCCCAGATCACTGAGAACAAAGAGGAAAATGGGAACAGCTGGAGTTACAGAGGTAAGAGTTCAACGCTGACATTACAGAGGTAAGAGGGAAAGAAGTGCAAATCACTTGGGTGGTAAATAGTCCGTGTAAGAGCTTTGGCTTTTGTTCTAAGAAATATGGAGGAGTACTGGAGGACTCAGCTGCCCTCCCAATGACAACTGTAGTTCAATGAATGACCTCTAAGCTTTTCAGAGCTGGGTAGAAAGCCCCCTCCACCCAGCAAAGCACTAGAATGGCTATAAGGACAGGCATATTGTTTAGACCCAATCTCCTTACTTCACTCCCCAGGATCACTATACAATCTAAACGAACTATGAATGAAGGATGATCAGAACATTGCATGGCAAAGATTTCACATTAACTGTGCTTTTCCTCACCCACTAGCATCATAGCATAAAGGCTGTGGGTAAATTGTTAGGTTCATATCTAAAAACATGACATCCAGCAGTTATTCGAGCCAGTGAGGTTCCATGCTGCTAGCTAGATTCGTGGATGCACAAGGCTTATAATATCATTTCTTGCATGCTAAAGGGAAAACACAAACCCCCCCACCTATACTTCACATCAGCTTTCAGGAATCCTGGGCATCTCCAAGCATGTGTGACTGACTCATAGTAAAGCTTTAGACAGCTCAGTAGTAAACATGGGCTCAATAAGTGTGATTGACTGACTGAAAGCTCAGACTCCAGGAGTGATGGAGAACCATTAGGCTCAACTGTTTCCACCTGTGATTCCCAAACTCATGGCTTTAGTTCACATGCACAGAATACTGGAGAGAGGGGGACTAAACTAAACATTCAACTTTGTCTTCTTGTCAAAGACGCACAGATTGTTAGCAGAAGTCACTTTGGGCTGTTTTTCTGCCTCATCATGTACTTTTCAACTCCTACATTTAAGGGAAAATGGTGTTTAGTGTAAATGAAATGAAATAGAAATGATAGATGAGCTGTTGTTTGAGAGAATTGGCAGTCTGCAACCGGTTCAATCCTATCTTCAAGGGGAAGAGAGAGGAACCAATTGTCCAGAACTACCTTCAACCAGGCCTCCAATGGGCACCCTTCCTGCAGTTTATACCTCTTTCTAGGTATCCTGGTACTGCATAGATGAGGACAAATGTGAAGCACTCCTGAAAACGGATTGTGAAGTCCAGCTAATGAGGTCTCAGAGAAGGGACTGAGACACAGCTGAGAACATAAAGGCACTTTGGTCCTTCTAGCAAAGGGCATCCATTCCAATACTTCTCCAGGATAAGACAATGGCATCTCTGAGACCATGAGTCTCAATAAACTCTTCCTTCTTATGAGTTATTTATTCCAGTCATTTACTTTTGTCACAGCACCAAAATGCTAACACTAACAGGATGAAGAATAGAGGGGGGAAACGAATGCAGAGGAGAGCTAGGAGGGGTGTGTGTGTGTGTGTGTGTGTGTGTGTGTGTGTGTGTGTGTGTGTGTGTAGAAGCCATTTGGCCCAGTAGTTCTTGTGTTGTTGCCATTAGGAGTTTTTAAACATCCTGAAGTCACCTCCATGATCCACTATATAAAATCTCTCAGGATAGGCTCATGCATATTATTAAACTCTCCATGGGATTCCTGAGTGAAGCCAAGTTTGAGAATCAATGGTTCAGGCCATCAATATCTAATGGGAAGGCAAAAGAGGCAGCAGGATAAAACCAAGCTCGGTACCCGCCCCCTCACCTCCAGTCCTACAACCAAGCCCATGAGCATCTTTCATCCCAAAGCTGACATATGTTTGGGCACACAACTCTCCTGTTTTGAATGTTTACCAGAGGCAGAAAGCTCCTGTGAGTGATTGCTTAACTGTACTTTTCTCTTTTTTCTAAATATACATAACCAAAAGGCTGGAATCACATCAAGTGAGACAATTTAAAGAAAAAGAACCTTCATAAGAATAGACTATAATTAGTCTCTGCTCAATTTACAGAGACCCCAAAAAAAAGAAACCCTGCAACATAACCACCAGGGTATACCTCAGGTGCCAGAGGATCGGTACAGGTTAGAGTTAATTGTTTCTAAGGAGAACAGGAAATATTTATTTAGGATTAGTGGCTACTCCTTCAAGAGTACAGCTGGGGATGCTGGAAGATATAATTAAGAAAATTGCATGAGGGAGGTCTGGAAAGCCACCAGAAGGTATGGGAGCCTTGGTAGAAGTTGTTTGCATAGTTTATTTGGGTTTTTGTGGGGTGGGGGCAGCTGGGTGTTAATAGGCACTTAGGAGGAGAAAAAGGTAAATATACATGCTAATTAGCAGCTGACTTAGAGCTGCAAGATCAAGTGCAGGTAGAATCCCATTATAGCTACACCACAGCTCCTCAAAATTGTTTTTGTTGAGTAATTGCATCATAATGAGTACCTACCAGAACTGATCGTGGCATGTATCCCCTGTCTTTTCTTGTCCTGCTCCCTTTGAGAAGGTAATGTTCTCTTCTACACTGAGAGTGGTAGTTATATAATCCGTATCTAAAATATGTTAGAACTATCAAAAGTTTAAAATAAAAACCCAAGCCATGTAAATATTGGGCAGGAGCTGGAGTTTTCATATTCTCCAGCCATGTAAAATTTGACATGTTTCAACAAAATGAATTTTCTTTTAAAAAAAATAGTCTCTTTAACTTCCACCCCTAAATGGTTTGCACATACATTTCCTATTTATTTTATTTTGGCCTGGATCATATAAATTGCCTTACCTGCCTCTTGAACAGAGTGTTGATGTTATCCATGTTCTGTAGACTGTCTTCATAGAGGGTAAACAATGAAGTTTTGTGGATTTAAATTATGGTGGCTCCCCAGAGATTCTCTCCCAGAGATAAGTTTTCCCTCTCCCTACTATTTCAACAATACTGACAATCGGGATGGCTTTGAGGTAGGCCCACCAAAGAAGGCTTACAAAATGCAGGTGTTGTCTTCTTTCACAAATCGTGGAATTTTAAAGAGCTCCCAGGAAACCTGTCCCAGCACAGTCACGTGACTTGTTCCCTAGAACTCAGCTTGTCAAGGGCAGTGAGAGCTCACTGCTATGACTGGCTACTTCTAGCTATCTCAAAGTATTCGCTTTGTTCAATAAAACCTCCTATTTGAACTCTATAATTTCCAAAAAAACCACACTATATTATATGTTGTGGCAAAAAGATAATAATCATTGTCACCTCCTAGTCATCTTTATGCTCATCAACATTAAGAGCTCTCATAGACAGGAAAGCCCTTTTGCCTCCAAAATAGCCCCCGAGGCATAGGAAAAAGATCCCAACTCAAGTGCATTAAAATGGAAAGAAATTAACCATCTCGTCCCTCAGCCATACTCACATACTCAGAGGCTTCCTATGTTTCCAACAACCAAGTTGAACAACACAGATAGAATTTCTCTCGGTGCATAAATTTGCTACTAGAGGAACTTTTTTTTCTTTGCCAGTCCTGGGCTTGAGCTCAGGGCCTGAGCACTGTCCTTGGACTTTCTCAAGGCTAGAGCTCTACCACTTGAGCCTCAGCACCACTTCCAGCTTTTTTCTATGTATGTGGTACCGAGGAATTGAAACCAGGTCTTTGTGCATGCTAGGCAAGCACTCTATCACTAGGCCAAACTCCCGGCCCTACTAGAGGAACTTTCATTCAGCAGTGAAAAGATCCCTCTGGTGAAGAGAAAGATTCTCTAACACCAGAATGAACCTGATCCCATTTAGCTGCCCTATCAGAGTTCTCACTGAGACTTTTTTCCAGTGAGCAGATGCATGCATACACAGATACATCCGTATATTCCAATAAACTGACATTTTAGTCTAATAGCATAACATATCCAATAATGGCCCCTCCCTGATTTATCACCAGAAGACTAGAAAGAACAAACTATCAAGTATTTCGAACTCTCCCATGTAATCTAGAAAATAAGCATTTCATGTCAAATGTCAAACAGACCAAATTCAGTACTTCCTAAACCTATTGGCATAGTTCGTGTTTGAAAGAGCCTCTCCTCCCAAAATTTTTGCAGCCAGGAGAAAAAAATAGTGACATGAAGCCAATAGTTTTACATTTCTCTTGTGGGCCAGGTTTAAAGTATAGGTGGATGCTTCATATTTTATTGCCTTTAATCTCCTCAACAATTCTGTCCACATTTTATAGGTGAAAAAATCTGGTTACTATGGGATTAGGTTTCTTGACCAATGGAGGGTTGACTAGCTATTCTAGTTTGCAAAAAAAAAAAGTGAGAGATTTTTCCATCATGCACAATTTTCAGTATAAAACCTGGGAATATACTAGGCCAACTGTGAAAACTGGTTACCATGTTAAGTCACAAACAATCTCAGAAAAAAATAAACTCCAACTGAAGTCATTCTAACCCCCAAGTCCAAGTATGGTTCCACCTAGACAATAATTCCCTTGTGGTTATATAATTTTAAAAAAATCTCCCTTCCCTCACTTACATTCCTCATAATTTTACCCATATTTCTTTCCTCTGTTTCTAGTTATCATTGGATTGCAAATCATATTTGAAGACTTAGAGTCTATGTGATCAGATTTTCTGTTTTTACTCATTTCCAGTTTTCTTCCTACATAAATACATCTTCATGTTGACATTACTGTTATTAAAAACTCCCATAGGGGTTCAGGAGTCTGTTTACTGGCTTGGCAAAAGAGTTTATGTACTAGTTTGGCACCTTCTCCAACTCAATCCAACATTTCTGACTTGTTTCCTCATGTGAATTTGGCATTTCCTTTAAAAGACTCAGGTGATCACATTTTCTAGTTCACTTCTCAGCTGTAGTCTTTGTAGGAGATGTGTGTAAGAGAGAGACAGAGACAAAGGAGAGAGAGAAAGCAAGAGAGAGAGAAAGAGAAAGAGAGAGCAAGAGGGAGAGAAAGAGAGGAGAGGAAGAGAGAGGGAGGGAAAAAAGAGAGAGAGGGAGAGAGGGGGTGGGGAGAGAGAGGACAGACTGGATCAGTGCCCTTCAAAATGTAGATCCTAACTTCAGAGCTTCACCCTGGACCTAGAGAATCAGAATCTTCAGCAGTGCAGACCAGTAATCTGTGTCTTAACCAGCCTTACAATGATCTGCTTGCACGTTAACACTTACAAGCCCTGGACAATACTAGACAACAGCTTCTGGACACTGATGAATGAGTCACCTGTGAGTTGCTAGGTGGGGGCAGGGGGCTAATATACCTCAGTGGTAGAACAACTGCTTCACATTCATGAAGCCCTGGGTTCAATCCCAACATCAAAAAACCAATAGGGAAACAAAAGAGAATTTCCTGTGTAGATTTTAAAACAATGCCCACAACACATATAGATAGATCAATAACATCAGACATTCTAGCTATGAAATGCAATGATCACAACTTCCCAGATGATTTCACTGTAAGGCCGGGGTTGAGAATCAGTATGTTAAAGAAGGAAGAAATGCTTTCTACCATTTTTGCAATAATTGTCTGCCTTTGAAAAAAATAATGCAAAAATACCTAGACTGATTTCTGACAAATTTTCCAATCGTATCATCTTTTGGGAAAAAAGTAATAAATCAGGAAAATAACAGTAAACTATGATTGCTTTTGAAGTTTTCAAAGAATAAAGGTCTCTTCCAGGAGTGGTAAACACCCAAATGCAAATTGTGTGTTCACAGCAAATTTCAATCCTTTCAACAAATGAGTAATCCAATAGCACCATAGGCAGGATGATATTTTCTTCTGAAGGTCAATTCAGATGACAAGAAGAAGTTGGCAATCAAAGGAAAAAAATTTTGATATGTTTTCTATTACTCTAATTATGGAATGTGATGATAGGCCATGTGCTATTAACATTGCTACAACTCTGTGATTTGAGGCCAAATATTGAAGTTTACTTGATGGTGTGGTGATTTTAAGCACAGCCAAATGATTGGAGATAAAGGAAAAGTGTTGAAATGGGGCATTTTTACCCCCACTTGGGAGCACAGCTCTCCTTCTTGGCAGTTAGAAATGATGGTGTAACCAGGATAGCCCAAGGCTGTGTTTCAAAGTCCAACACGTTTGACAGCATCTGACTGAATTAATCTTTGGCCAGTTCCTTTAGCTCATCTATTTGCTTGAAGCTAAATTTGATGAAAATTAATTTAATCAAATCTGTTCTTCCCACTTCACTAGATTTTTTTAACTCAAAGTACAATGTGCTCTTATCATAACTTGAGAGATGATGGAGAGGACACCAAAATTAAATTTTCTTCCTGAGAAAGCATCGATTATGGTGACATTACAATTTTTTGTGATGGCCTTTGTATCAGAAATCCCGTGAGAGTCATGAGATCAGTTTACATTTTAAAGACAAGGAGCAACAGAAATTACACGACCCCAAATTGCTTTTGCACATAGTTCTAATTCTAAAAGAAAATGTTCTTGGTAAGCAGGCACCCAGCAAAAGAAGTTAGACCAACTGTAATTCATCATCTTTATGTCATGAAGAAAAAACACCTTGAGATCACCAAGTCTAAGGAAGAAAAGTTTATTCCAGCTCATGGGTTTAAGGGTAACAGTTCAAGAGCATTCAAACCCAAACTGTCCATAGCACCAACCATGAAAGTAGATATAGCTTAAGTATCCACAATCATAAAAAAGGAGGTGAGAGCTATGAGAAATGATGAGTGCTGCTCAATAGAGATAGAATACTATATTCTTGCCAGGAATAGTTCAACACAACTATAATCCCAGCACTTAAGAGGCTGAGGCAGGAGAATCATAAATTTCAGCCTGGCTTGACTACACAAATAGACCCCTATCTTTAAAACAATGCCATACTGCCTGGATTTAAAGCAGTTATTCCAATGCAGCCAGAAACATAGCACAACCTACTACTTCATACTTCACGACTAGGGGCTAAGTCAACACATGCATCCTTCAGGTACTCAGTCTTTAGAATTTCTTTGTTTCCTCTGGGCCAGAAAAAAATCATAGCATTTCAGAGTAGCATGCATCTTCTCTACCCAATGTTTTCCCAAACATAAAATGTGTTCTTGGAACCTAACAGAATGTTAATAGTGTCACATTTTAAAATAGAAACTCCAATAACAAGTCTTGGGAAATACAGAGGCCCCAACCCACTTTTGTTGCCCAACTTGAATCTTGTCTATGTAGAGGACACTTGGCCACAGACCCATTGATGTGTCCACGGGAGTACCAACTATGACCTTCTTTCCTAGCAGCCTCCTGTATTCATGGCACCAGCATACTGCATTCTCATGAGTACACTGGCAGGAGTATGTCTGGTGTTTCTGGGTATCTGGAATGAGCAGTGAATGTCTAGAAAAAACAGAATCTGAGAGGATTTGCTCCTCTGACCCAATAGACTGACTAACCCCTTTCCATGGATGGGGCAACCCACCTTGAGAAGACAACCAAAACAGAGGTCCCTAAAGAATGGAGATGAAAGGAGGGGCCCAGGTGTTAGGGGCTGAGAACATACTGTGCACTCTGTCCAGCAAATATTTGTTCCACTGGTTCTTTGAACCCTTCAAAGGTTAGAGTGCTCATCACTTCATTCTCTGCTGCAATATTTAGTATGGGCCCACAAACCCAAAACAGTTCCAAGAGCCAGGAAGCAACATAAATGAGTGAAGGAAGTTGATGCAGCTCCAAAGAAAGTTGTGGGGAATGTGGTGAGCTGGAAACTGCCTGGCCTTTCCAAAGGAAACAGCCTCCAGGCCCAGGGAGTCAGTGTTGCTGGATTTTCTAGTTTAAAAAAAAAAAAAAAAGAGCCAAAGATCTAAAATGTGGTACAATTAGTTCATCCTTAAATGTTGGCAATTTATTCAAAAATCAAACACTCTTTGAAAGCAACAAGCTACCTCCGCTAATGGGTTTTAGTTTATGGGCTACCAGTTTTCCACTTCTGCAGAAAAAGCCTTTCTTATACTGTGGTGAAAGGGGCTTGCTTTGAATGTGGGCCCAGGCATACGCACACGCACGCACACGCACACGCACATACACACATCTGGAGTGCCGGAGTGACGGGGAGTCACTAGGACTATTCCATACAACTGCTGTGGAAGGGAGGTCACGTTGCCCCCATATCTGCTCTTTCAAAGACTGTTTAAGCACCTTCCGCAGCAACTTCTACAACGGGCTTCCACCAGCCTCCTGGAAGAGTCCATTCTGTGTCTATTTCAGAGGAGAGCAGAACAATCAATTCCAGTTTCAGATATGATTGTTTCCCCTTACTAGGAGGAAATCTTTTCCTTTGGTTTGTTTTTGATTTTGTGTTTGTTTTGTTTTGTTTTGTTTTGCATTTATGCATGTATGCCAGAGTCCAAATAGAGAGGAAATGATGATTCAGTCACAGAGCTTCTTATACAAGGCCAGCAAGTGCCACAAGAGGAGCAGTGGCTGGTCCTGGGAACAGCATTCTTGATTAGTGGGAGTATGAAATGAGGTGTGTATTTGATCTACAGTCAGAGCAGCAGATGGAACACAGCAGTCGTGACATGGTAGAGGTAGGACTTAATGGCTCATCCTGAAGTGCCTGGGACTCATTAGCCATGGTGCAGCTACATGCAGGTTTTAATTGATTGATTTGAGTTTGTGGTCAGAAAATGACTGTCGGCTCCAGCTTATCTATAATTATCAGTAATCAGAACCAGACGTCTCTCTCCTTAACAGCGAAAGGATCCTCCATCATGCTTGAATTTTCTGCCTTTTAGACTCTTGGTAACAGTTGCCTAATAGATTTCATTGCCATAACAGATACCTAGTGACCATTAGGGAGGGAATTGGGGGAGAGAGACTCTGAGGGAGCTGATCTAGAAAGGAACACACATGTGCTCCATCATTAGCTGAAGAGGGGGGCTGTTTGGACTTCACAAGTTTCAAGCTAATAGGAGGACTTTCATTCACAATTTAGCAAGTCGATTACGGGCAAAACCAAGTGCAGGATAAAGATAATTATTCTTGTAACTCAACCTCAACCTCTGCTTTTGTGAGCTCAAAAAAAGTACAATCTTGACATTAGTTAGAGGCTGGAATTATTTCCAGGCGTCAGTGTCCCCATGTTGGATAAGGCTCTACTATCTGTCCCGGACTACCCAAGTCAGAAACCTGATTTGATTATCCAGGGAGGAAGATTACTGACTGGGATCAAGACATGAAAGGGAGTGCCTCCCTCTTTTTTTTCTGTTTGTCATTAACAAAATTTCCCTAGTGGGTCAGATTCTGTTTTAGGCCTGGAGATGCAACAGCAAAAGGAGCACAGCTTTAACTCCCTGAAAACTCACATTCCTTCCAGAAAAGATAGAAAATAAATAAAGAAATAGATAAACGGCAGGCAATGACAAATACTAAGCAAAATCCAAGCAGAATAAAGGCTAGGAAAAGAGGCCCAAGGTGCTGTTTTACATATGAAGGCCACATGGGAGGTTTTGAGGGGGAGGGAACATTTAAGCAGATATAGAATAAAGTGATGGATTCCAGGCAAATGAACCACAGAATCCACAAAGGCTCTGTGGTACGAACAGGTCAGGTCTGTGCTAAGGATGGTCACCCTGAGTCTAGGAAGCAAGAGGGAGAAACCCAAGAGTGAAGACTTGGGTAAATGGAAAGGAGAAAGGGTAGGCAGAACATAGAAGACCTTCTAAGTCACTGCACTTTGGGCTTCGCTCTGAGCATTGTGACTGTGGAGGGTAAAAGCAGAAAGGATTAAAAGCTTTCCATTTTTAAACGTCTCCCTTTTGGTTGCTCTACAGACAGAGGTAAAGGTAGCACCAGTAGTAAGTTAAACAAGAGATTGTGACAGGAGATTGTGAGGTGTGGGTGACGGTGATGAAGGTGGTCAATGACAGGCTGCTTTTCAAAGGCAGAGTCATTAGCAGCTGGGCAACTTCAACTCAGACACTCAGCCTCATTCCTGGCCCATTTCCACCACCAGTAACATGAAGATAACACAACTGCTGTATACATTAAATAGAGTAATCAGTCTGAAGGCTATACCTTTCTTCTTGTTGTTTCCTTTTGTTTTGGAGTTTATTACTGAGGACAAAGACTGAAACTTTTATGCAAAGCTTCACTGCCTATGCATTCAAAAGCAAAGATACAGCATGTTCTCTATCTCCAGAGAAGGAAAAAAAATTAAGCCTATATCAAGATGATTTACATTTGTCTATCTTATCCTTCAAATAAAATAATTGATTGCTACAAGTGTATCTGTTTGTTTATATTATCCACACTAAGACACTGAGAAGTACAAAATAATGAGCCCCAGTAAGGGAGAAGGAAGTCATTAGAGAATTTACCGAAGAAAAACATTACAGAAGAAACATTACAGGAACTATCTTTCTAGTAGTTATGCCTACTGGGTGATATTGCAAAGTATTTTCCTTTCCTTTGTGTTTATCTACATGTTCCAAATCAAAACAATTAAAAGAGTATTTCAAAGGAGTTGGGGAAGAAAAGTGAGATAAGGAAAAGAAATAATTTGAAATGACAAGGGAGAAAAGCATATCAAGTAGATTTAAATGTATTCAAATTAATTTGTTCACATTCTGTACTGATGACTGCAACAAATTCATACGACTGAAAATAGTAAGACAAGATAAGTATCCCTTGTCTACAAATTGCTCGGAACTGAAGTTTTCCAGAATCTGATATTTTTAGATTTGGGGATATTAGCATATAAATAGGTGGTAGATAAGTAAGTAGGAAGGAAAGGAAGTAGAGAGAGAGGAAAAGAGAGAGCATATATGACATATATGTTGATATATATAGCATACATATTGTTGGTAAGGCACAAAATTCCTTTATATTCCATATACACCTATGTATTATAGCTTAAAGGTAACCAATCATACAATATTTTCAATGTGCCTGCATTTTTAACTGTAACCTGTGACATGAAGTCAGGTGTAGAAGTTCTTCCTGTGACATCTTAATAGTTCTTGAGACTTTGGAGTGTGTTGGGTTTGAGATTTTTGGGTTAGGAATACTCCCCTTGTCCTGGGGCATCTATAGTTTGTTATAGCAAAAGAATATAAAATAGCATGCAAGCAAGAAATGCATGGGAGCAAGGCATCTGCAAGGACCAGACCTGCAGTGCAATTGTACTTCATTTGAAGCACAGTGTAAGGAACGCATCCTTCTTGAAGCAAGAGCCTGGAACGGAAGCTGACCTGGCCTTCTTAGCCCTTGGTGGTCAACACACCCATACATTCTTGTTAAGTAACTGGCCTCCACAGCAGACTTCTAGAGGTCTGACTGAGATCAGGTGCAAAATATCCATCTCACTGTCATCAAGAAGCAATGGTAACAAGCTGAGACACAGGGCTAGGGAATTCCTCAGAACCATGATAACAAGTGACACTGCTCATCTGTTCACTTCATGTCTTGGCTCCCTCAAAGTCCCACCTCTTTCCCTTGAAGGTGACTGTATTTTCTGGATTCCCATTGCGGATCCTCTCTGGTCAATTTGTCAGAATAATTAGGACCAGCACAGACAAGATGGAGTGAAGGGGGAAAAAAAAGACTATCTGTAAATATTTCCATTGCTAATCAATTCTTAGTGAAAATCTGGTATATTATGAGGCAAAATGTCTTCCATCTCTTGTTTTCTACCTGGGCAAATAATCATTTCATTATTATATATTGGTGTGAAGATTCTGTAAGGGATTGGAAGAAGGAACACAAACCTGCCATGCAAATGAAGAAAATGGGAATTGGAAGGTTTCAGAGACTTGACAGCTCTAGAACCCAAAAGAAATCTAATAGATGCAAATCTTTTTCCCTTCCTGAACTCCTCACCTCAACTCTAAACCCTATGCAGGCACTTTGTATGATTTCTAGTCAATGGACAGAGCCCTTCCTAGCTCACACATATTTGTCAGTCAGAAGAAAGAAAAAAAAAAACAAAACAGGTGTTTCAAAAGAAATTTTGATAGATGCAGGAGCCTTGTGTATACAAGGACTCAGTTTCCCCTTACTCCATCCATGATGTCCTCAAGCTGGTACATGGAGCCTTCTAGTATGGCTGGACAAATTTTGTAGTAGCCAAAATAGTAGCCAGCGTGAAGAAATTTTCCCTTGAGTGGCTTGTCCCCGTGTTAAATTAGAGTTGTCAGAACTTAAAGATAGTCTCTTCTTCATTTCAGCTTTCCTTTTTTTCCCTATGACCATCAATGATTCTCTGGGACACTCTGCCCTCAATTTTGGAATCAATATTTCTTCTGGCTAACAGAGGCTGACATCAAATACTTCCAATTCTCTTTTGAAAAACAAGTTTACTTTTCTCCCTCCAACTACAACCTTCTGTTAGCCTGTGGATTTCATTCTTAGACTCCTGAAATAGATTTACAATCTGTTTTATATTTTAGCTACTTATACTTCCAACACAACAACAAGATTCATATTTCTTGACCATTATTCTTAATCACATTAATCCCCTTTTCAGAATATTACATTTTCTAAAAGGAGAAGGAGATGGAGGAGGCAGAGGAGGAGGACATAAAAGAAAATACCCAAGGCTTGTACCCTTTACCCATGTTAACCCCATATACATTCTCCCAGTCTTAAAAAACCTTGGTATTGGTTGGATTGTGTAATGGCAGACAAGACACCAGTTTGATGTTTTTGTATGTATATACAGAATTCCCTTCCAATACCTGTGAAAACTGGGACTAAGAGATGACAGGACTGAACAGAATAAAATCAAGCTGTGGTTAAAACTCAATATCCTTAGTCAACTGTGCAAGGAGCTGTAGAACTGAAGGTCTCTTTAGAGTTCACTCACCTAAAGCCAAAACAGCTCTGCATTAGCCATTGCATACGGACCACACACAGAAGGATGTGACCAAAGCTAAGGTAGGTCTCTCTTACACAAGCTGAACACTAGAGGCTCTCTGCCCATTAGAGAGTCTCTGCCCACATTAATCCCAACAACAGCTTGAGAGCATTCTCTTTCTTGAATGGAAACTGAGTTGTACAACTCCTCGTATCACCTGAATCTACTTCTTCACATACAGAGAGGAGTTTCTTCATGATTCTGGGCAGTCTCACTTCCTGGAAAACACAAAGGAAAGACAAGTGGGTAGGAAGAACTACCACTCCTGTCCCTGCACCTGCTCTTTGGACTGCAGTAAAGAAGCATCATCTCCTTCCCTGTGATATACTATTTGGTTCCCCTTGCATTGGCACCTCTGCTTATCTTGGCTTTCCTGATGGCATGAGCTAGACATTCACCATCAAGGGATGCTCTGGGACCCTAGGCCTTTAGTATACCACACAGGCTCTTCTTTTCTCAGTATTCTCAAATCTTTCCCTTCTGGAATTTCTTATTGGTTGACTGTGAGCCAAAATTCTTCCTCTCCTCTTCCATTGGCTCATTTTTATCCTTAATTTTTATCTTCTCCTGCATTGGGTTATTAAGTAGTTCATATATGAGACTCAGTAACGGGAAGGGGAAGGATGGGGAGAAATAACTCAATAAACAAAGAACGGAATGATTAGTGAAGGAATAGTGGAATAGTCTGTATGTATCTTACAGGTCAGTAAAATACTAATGAACAATTTCTCTCGAGCTGCTCATACTTTTAGCTGTTATAGTATTTAAGGGGGAAGTCTAATGCAATCAGAATATCTATGAGTTAAGAAATTATGAAAATAAATAGGAAGATGATTCAATGCAGAGTACTCCAGATTCAGGATGCCACAATATACTGTGAAATTGACTACTGTTTGTCAACCAAGTATGAGGCCTGGGCCTTAGTACATTCTATGGCTACAGACAAAAGATGATGATGTGGCTTTAATACCATACCATTGTAGGGATATTCAATAGAGGATCTTTGCAATATTAGAGCAATAGATGTGCTTTGTAATGTTGATATGATTTTTCTAGAGTTATCAGCCAATTTAATCAAATTGTCCAAAGCTGCTTTGGACCTGACTTTGTATATATAAATAACGACTCATTGATGGCACAATTTCGGGAAAAAGCCCAGTTCCAGTGGCTCCAACAGGCCAATCTTAGCCATCCGATCCCAGGATGCCAACTCAAGTCATAAGTAGTAACATAGGGCAGAGAAAGGAAATTCTTCAAGTTGACCATGTTGAAAAAAAAACATGAAGGACTCCAGCAACCTCCCCCCACATGGATCTATCTGTGTGGGTTGTTGAAATCTGCTTCCAGCTTCTGTATACAGGAAAGGGAACAGTCCTGGTCAAACTGTGGTCCAGGCACTCATCATGTCAGGGTTGGCCAGACAGGGCCTCACCATGTTAAGTCACTGCTGCCAGAAAGGCAGGTATTAGACTCTTGTCACAAGATAGTTATCCATAGCTACTGCAGTTTTCAGAATCCAAGGTGACTCAGGACAGAGACTCAGGAGGAAAAGGTAGAGAAGCAAAAAGAGAAACAGAGGCGAAAATGCATTTGGGCCAGTACCCATGTCCCCCTTCTTCACCTTCTGCATGGGATCTTTAACACATGCGCATTTGACCCTGATAAACAGACCATTAGAAATCCATCCCGTGAGCAAACATCTACATACGTGGACACAGACACCAGAAATGTATACAACATCGTGTGGCTATACTCCCTAAGATGTGATTCTGGATGGAAGGTTTTGGAAGTCAATAGATAGCCACAGTGCAAGTTTGTGAAGAACTTCCTAGAATACTTAATGATCAAACTCAGAAATATTGGATACTGGCTGAAAAAGACAAATAAGAAACACAACAAGTAAAATAGATTTCAATGGACATCTCAACAAAAGAGAAACTTTTTAAAAAAAAACTGTAAAAACTATGAGAGATACATTAAACAAATGCTTAAGACTTTCTTCTGTTTTATATACTTGATGTATATTTACTGAATGCTCTCTGACCTCTATCACACACACACACACACACACACACACACACACACGCACGCACACACACAAATGCATACACATACACACATACTCACATAGACACACCTACTCACATATACACATGCACATATATATATATTCACACATAACCACATAGATACACATATACATACACACATACATATATTCACACACATACAAACATACATCTTATGCTGAACTTTAAGTGCTAGAAGTACAATGGTGACAAAAACAGACCAAAATTCCTGATTTCATGAAGCTTATATTTTAACTGAGAGAGTAAAATTTTAAAATAAACATTGTATATTAAAGATAATGAATGTTAGCAAGAAAAATTAAGGTAGGGAATAAAGAATATGGAGAAGGTACAATTTTCAGTCATTGACCAGAGGAATGACCTATGAGAAAATTCTTTCTAAGGAAACAGACACACACACACACACACACACACACACACACACACACACACACACCAGCTACTCAAGCAGATGACATAGGAAATGAAAAGCACTCAATGAGGATGTGCCTAGCTTAGGTGGAAAGCAGCAGGAAGCTCCAAAGTATTTGAAGGAAGGACAGGCACTCAGCAGATTGCTGCATGGCTGTCTGTTAAAAACATGGACTTTTATTGCTGGTAATATGTGAACTTTCTAAGGTTATGAGCAGACAATAATATATTCAGACTTACAGACTCAAAGAAATAAGTTGTCTATTCTGGTGAGTCCAGACTAAAGTTGAGTAATGACAGAAAACAGGAGCCTACAATAAGACAACTACATAAGAGATGAAGTGGCTTGTGGTTCTATTGTGAAGGTAGAAACAGAGTGTTAAGCAGATAAGTTTTAATTTAGATCATTTGAATAACCGAGATAATCAACAAGATGTGGTATTTGTACACAATGGAATTCTATGCTGCTGTCAGGAAAAATGACATTGCCCCATTTGTTAGGAAATGGAAAGACTTGGAAAAAATCATATTAAGTGAAGTAAGCCAGACTCAAAGGAACTTAGGCTCAATGGTTTCCCTCATTTGTCATAATCAGTAGAAAGCTTGGGCTCTCCTAGCAGAGATTTGCAATAGAGCAAAACCTAGATACATAAGGCCATATAGTATGAAGCTAATTGAAAGGACCTCTAGGATATTGAAACAAAAGCCATATAATGAATGATTGTTGTCCTTAATGTACTATGTTATCTCTCATCTCTTTTGCTGTCCCTTGGTTATATCATATTGTTACAGTATCTCACTTTGTTACCTGATATATCGGATATATTTGTATTTGTTTATTTGAAATTGGATAGGGAAGGGGGAAAACCAAGATGGGGGGGCGTGGGAGGAGGGTAATGGGTACCAAGACATGTGAAAGGGTATCAATGTATGTGAATTAATGTACCTTCTATCTGGCAAATATCATGTAACCCTTTTAATTACAATAAAAATATTTTAAAAAATGAAAAAGGAACCTGAAACAACTTTAAGGTATTTGCTCTGAACAACAAGGAGAATGTGGGAAAATTGATGAAAGAACTGATGTGGAAGACAAATCTGAAGTTCTATGTTGGAAATGCAGAATGGACATCCAGCCAGGCAGATGAGTGTATTTTTAAGTCAAGCGAGAGGTCTGGGCGAGTCCTTTAAGTATAAATTAGATCACATTACGTTTTAAACCCTCTAATTACTTCCCATATATAAGGTAGGATGCTATCAGCATTTGAATACTTTTCAAGGTGGCATCAAAAGATGAAATCACCAAGGGGGACGAAGGTACCTAAAGACAGAGATGAAACCCCAGACTGTGACATCTCTAAGAGAATGTGTCACCACTCTCAAGGTATTGCTCACAGGGCCATGTGAACACAGTTGTAGAGTTCAAGATACTATATGCTAAAAGGTACAAGGAAAGCTGGAAACAAACAGTTTTCTGTTGCTGGATTTCTCCAAAGCTGTGGTATTCTCCCTACATTAAATGGTGGTTGAGGACTAGAGCAAAACACAGCCTACCATTGTTACCATGATGAAGTGACAAGTCTGAAGGTTCCACCTACAGCCTCCTCCTAGACAGACAGGTTTTTCACTCAGAAATTGGCAAAGCTACAACCAGTTATAGGAATTTTGAACTAAGAGCTGCCCAAGGAAAAGGAATATACCAGACCCTCTTTTATCAATACATTTCTGCCTTCATATTCCTGGGAGTATAATAGGACAACTGGTGATTAGGAATGGAAAGAAGTCAATGACTGTAATGATTCAGGTTGTTGATAGTCTTAGATAAATTAAGCATGAACCCTCTGAATGTAAAAACATATGTCTTGCCAATTTGGTCACATTATCATTTTTTGAGCTTAGGACCCTAGGCTCTCATTTGCAGACAAAGGTGGAGCTAGGAACTAGATTTCTAAGTAGCTTGATGCTTACTGGAGTTGGTGGGCTCCCTTTTATTGGGAAGTAAGCTATTCAATTGAGGTAGATGAAGACAGATACTTATTAGCCTCACGGAAAATCCTTACGACTCTGGACCCAGAGAACAGAATCTTTGGGAGTAGAAACTGATCACTTAATCCACTGTAATCAAGTTCATCATACAACTGCCAGGAAACACTTTATCGGAGCCAAGCACCATGGGAAAATTCTTTTTATGTCTATTTCCTACTCAAAATCACACAAAATTAGGAAAACATATTAGGGAAATGGCAGCATAGTAAATATTCTTGTTCCTTAGCATCCTACCCTCCCAGAACCTTGAAAGATACAATAGTTTGAAAAGTCTTAACATTGCTTCTAGAACACTGGGGTCTGACCTAAAGACCAATGGTAGCATGATGAGGGACGTTATTGGATATGTATCTTACCTGGAGAATTATCTGATAAAATCTGTGATTCCTAGCTGAAATTGAATTTTGTATTAATCATACACAGTCATTTACTTGCAACATATGATATGCTTACAAGAGAAAAGCAGTACCTTAGTTGATCCAAAATACCACTTTCATTAGACATTTTCTACTTTTCTTTGCTAAATCTGATGCTGCTACCTATGTTGGTTTCTGCTTCAGGAACAGTAATGGATGGGAATCATTTAAAGAGCCCTCATAAGCAGCAAATAGAACAAATACACCTTTAGCACAGTAGCAATGTATTACCTGGTTGCTGTCTATATTGCTCCCGAACAAACAAAAAAATAATAATAAAATTTTAGATGGCAATATGACAATGAAGACAGTAAAAGAGAGTAGAGAAAGACAAAGACTTGCAAGGTTAGATGGGACACTAATAGTAACTCCAGGGTGGTAACTTTTGAGCTAGGCATGGAGCTATATTGTAAGAAGAAAATTACAGTGAAAACAGAAGTGCTTTGCGGAAGAGAGATACCTCTTGAGGAACAAAAGAGCTACCTGCAGAACAGCAAAGGAACTAGATGGCTACAGCAGAGTGAGTAGGATATGGAATGTGCTGGGAGATGAGACCAAAGAGGGAAACAAGTCCCTTGAAGAGCCTTGCCAAGTGGTATTCCAGTGTTAATGGAAAGACAGAGGAAAGCTAACAGTAAGGAAGTGGTGTGATCATAGAAGAGAATGAGGAGTAAAGATCAAAGTGGAATGGGACAAAAGTAGAAGTACTTGGAAGTTAATCATTCTCTGGGAAAGAGAGGCTGCTCCTCTCAATTTAGACAAGGAGAGACATGGTCTTCTCTGCTGAAAGTAGGAACTTACTGCTAGCCAGAAGTGAGAGGCAAGTGAAAAAGATGCAGAACCCTGAGAGTTTAACTTGAAAGATTGGATGCTATTAGCTGACATGGGAACTTGTGCCCATTAAAATTAAAATACATTCCTACAATCACACTTTAAGTACCAGAGCCAAGATTCAGACTCAGATCTTTCTTTCACTCTAGTGTTTTTGGCTTGGTGAACAGATTTCATGTCTACTAAAGTGCTTATTTATGCAAAGTCTCCCGTTTAAACTGTAAGCTCTTCAATAAGAGGGATTTTGTGATACCTAATATCTAATTGTGGCAGCCAAAGGCACATTAATGATGCCTTTTTTGAGTACATTTGTAACAAGATATGACAAGTCTACCAGGCTCCATTTTTCCAACCAACCTTTGCTGATTTGCCAATCTGATTCTTTCAGAAGACCATAAACACCGCTTGTCTTCTGAGCCTTGGACTCCACCATGGAAGTAGAAATTTCGTTTTAAAAGGCTGCAAACTTTCCCTCCTAAGCAAACGTATGGGTGCAATTACAAACATATGTTCATGGAGATAAAACACATGCTAAGTTTCTGTTCTACAGAAATGTTTTCTTGATGGAATCAACAACAGCCTTGATTTATTGGAGAAATCAAACAAAAGCATATCTCGTCAGCTATTTCATAACATTCTGTACTTGATTACCACAGAAATACCCCCAAATGCAGTATTATTTTCTAATAAATTAAAAAAGCAAAACCCAACAGTTTTCAATACCAATGCAATTCTCATTCAACCTTGGCATGATTTTGTTCTCTTTGCTGGAGCCACATGATCCCTTGAGTTTCTCCACATCCTTCTGAGAACATTTAAACTCGACACATCAGAGAGTTTGAATAACTCAGGCACCATTATTAGGTTATTCAGTTCATTTTATTTTTAGTGTTGAGTTTTAACATATCAGTAAGTGTTTTTACCCTCCAGGTAATAATCACACTATATATAATATTAATACTCCTTCAAGGACAACATGTAACCCAAACGGTATTATTCTATCAATTCTAGTTCTTCAAAGTACCCTTGAGGACATGCAGAGGGATCAAAGTGAGTGAGATAAAATAGTAGATGTATTCCATTTTGCATCTTCCTTGCAACTGCTGAACATTGCATGCATAGAGTATCTACTTCTATCTCTAGACTTTGGTATCCCTGAAAAGTATCTGAGATAACAAGTTTTCCCCACTCTACATACTTAGCAATTTAAAACACACTGCCTCAAATCTCTCTCTCTCTGATAAACACCAAGGTCTTACTATATAATTGGGTTTACCGGTACAGTATTTACCACACCATTCCACCAACCAAAATACATGAAATCTTTGGGATTCTTTTATGTGGGTGATTTTTTTAACTCAAGCAAAATATTTTCTAGAAGGCTTTTCTTAGATAAACATGCATATACACACAGAGAAAGAAGGAGTTTCCAAAGTAATCTAGAATTATATTGTGTAAAATAAGGCGCTACAAGTTTCCTTTATTCTTACATGTTTTTATCTCTAAAACTAAGAGGAGAACAAGTGAATTTTTAACCCTATTCATTAAACGCATGCAGCGTTAGGCAGAAAAAAAATCCCATCTTACTTTTAGTGATAATACAGGAAGAATAACCTTTCTAAAGTCCTTTAATTTATTCCAAGTGAATTATGGACATATTTGAGAATGAGATAATTGAAGTCCCTGAAAACTTCCAAAACAAACGGAACAAAAAATATATTGATTGTGTCGAATAAATCTAAAAATAATCAGAGCAAGTTTAGTTTCCAAATCTGATTGACTCACTGGTATCATTTACCTATTTGCTGGATAAAAGATGCAGAACAACGAGTTTTCAGGCAGTAAAAAATAGAACATCTAGAGCACAGGGAAATAAATGATATGATCAACATGGCTTTCTGGCTAGAGGCACTTCCTAGACTGCAGTAAAAGTAGAACCCCGGCAAAACACATCCAATACACTGAATTTAGGAGACAGAGAAATAAAACTAAACATAAGGAAGGGTTAGATAGGAGAGGGATGGGTGAAGATATTGAAATGATGTGATTGATCAAGATGCATTGTATTCATAAATTCCTTTGTTAACTGGCAACTCTTTTGTACAACTATTTAAAGATAACTAGATGATAGACAGACAGACAGACAGACAGACAGAGATACTCTTCACCAAGGGCAGATGGGAAATTTTACCCCTCTGTATTTACTTTTAAAAAGTGAAAGCACACATCTACACATTCTGTACAAATAGTCACAGAAATTTTAACCCATACTAGCCACGTTAGAGATAATTTAAATATCCATAAGCAGCAGATGAATCAATAAATGTTTGTCTGGCCAGACAATGTAACTGGAGTTAGGCCACAGACTGGATACTCTCCCCCATAAGCCGAATTAGGAGCCAAATAATAATGAAGAGTAAATAAAGATATTTGTTAAGGCAGTATAGACTTGCCTCAGAAAAAGGCAAAGGCAAACACTTTAGTCTGTATTTTCCATATCGATGGGTGCCTTTAGGTTTAAAAAGGGAAGAATAGTGAGCAGAGAAAAGTAGACATAATGATTAAACCGTTTCTGACTCTGGCATTACCTGGTAGTCAGAAGTGGGGGTCAGATGGAGTCAACTAGCTCATAGTATCAAGATTAGTCAGGGGAGGGGAGGTCTTATCACAATAAGAAAGCCATTGTTTCCGGAAGGTGGTCAGTCCAGCTGGGCTCTGCTGTTGTTTCTCTTGCCCTCCTTGTAAAGATATGGCCTATCAGCCCTGGCCTTCCTGGAACACAAGGTGATGGCAGAAGAGGGAAAGGAGCTCAAGAAAAGAGCCAGATGCAAAGGGGAGGCAGGAAAGTCAAGCTTGTGTCCTGACTTTTTTTTTTAATGGGCCATGAGGCTTGAACTCGTTCTGGACCCTGTCCCTGAGCTCTTCAGCTCAAGGCTACCACCCCACCCCTTGAGCCACACACCAATTTCCCATTTTCTAGAGGTTAGCTGGAGATAAGAGTCTCAGGTCCTTTTGTGCCCTGGATGGTTCTGAACCTTGATCCTCAGATCTCAGCCTCCTGAGTAGCTAGAATTACATGCGAGAGCCACCACGCCTGGCTCGTGACTTCAGTTCTCCTGTGGACACCAAGTGAATAGTCAGTGCCTTTCAGTAATAGCAGTCCCTAAGTGTCTATTAGAAAACAAGACTCCACAATCAAATAACACAACAACACCCTAGAGTATATAACATTTGGAATGATGCTAAATTAAAGAAATCACGCACAAAAGACTATATGTTGGACAAATTCTATCCGGGCAAATGTCTGCCACCAGCAAAACAATTCCACGCTGATGAAGAGAACAGTCACTGTCTAGACTCTAGGTGACACACAGAACTTCCGAACATCACTAAGTTATGCACTTACTACGTATAATTAGAAAGAATTACCAATTCATGAGAAATTTTTTAAAGGTTAGGTCCAGGTAGAAACTTACTTCAAAGAAACTTGATGGAAATTTGGAGACAATGGAAATGTTTTTGTTTTTGTTTTTATCTGGATTATGGTTGAATGGGTTACACACAAGCATACGAGGGCTCAAACTCCCCAGCTGGAAGATATTTTATATGTAAATGTTAGCTTAATAAGGTTGATGAAAAAATAAAATCCAAAACATCCAGCTAATACATACATACATATATACATGCGCATACACGTATGCTAAAATATCACAAGTCTATTAAATTCCAAGCAAGTATAGCCATAACTAAAGATTAATTTTAATATCTATGGCAGACTCTTCAAAATATACCATCTTAGCATTTTCTATGAAAAATAAAATAACTATAAATTGAACACATTTTAAATATGAACAACTGTTTACCAAGTCCATCTTGCAGCCAGAGACAGGAGATTACCAGATTCTTTAATTCATGAAAATTACGAGTTTGCTTTTATTCGACAGTTCAAATTAGGACCCTTCCAAGAATTTTGCATGTGGCATGTGGGGCCAGGAGGGGAAAAGTTTCCTCCCAGGAGTCAAATATTCTCATTTGAAGAGCTTTTGTGATGCTCAGCAAAGATGGGAGGGAGATATCTGTAACTGAACCAACGAAAATGTCAAAAAAAATTTTAAGGCAAGCTAATAACACATACTAGAGAGCTCAAAGTACTGATCCATAAAACAAGAGGAATCCACTGGTCACATAGTTTGACAAAAGTTATAGGACATCAAAAACTCTTCATCTCGCTTCGGAAACTAGAGGCACACAGCCTGGTGTTGTTATGAATTACCTCATTCTTGCTGGGTCTGAGGCCCTCATCTCACACACTCACGTCACAATCATTTCAAACGGGGATTTTTTTTAAAGGAAAAGTAAGCGAGAAATGTTACAAAATGCTAAGACTGTTTACCTTTAAATGTCAAAACTATGGATATATTTTTTGCTAACTTTCTATATTTTCCAATACCATTTTATAAGGATTACTTTTGCAATGGAGAAAAGAAAAAACTAGTCACCCGGTTATCGTCTGCATTTATTGGTAAGGGAAAAAAAAAATTTAGGAACAACTAATTGTTCTGTTGTATTCTCCTGACTTCTATAAATTTCTTGTTGCTTTTGTAGGAAAATTGCTAGGTGTTCTAGCCTTTTCTATTAATAAACAAGATGGCCCTCACCATGCCACAAACTATTTTATGCCTGCTGGTGTCTTTTTCCACTGCACCTGTCAAATACATCAGTGTTCCCTCCTACATCCCGCCAGCCACCCAGACCACAGCCACCTGGGGAAATGAGAAGGTGCCTCCCTGATTTTACCCTGGAAGAAATTCATTCCACTCTATATCTGAGCCTAATACACTCTGGGTGTTCACAGACGAGGTATTTTTACTTAGAAAGAAAGACCACACATTCTAACCAGCATAGGAGATACAAAATAAATACATAATTAAAGAAACACCCTTCCCTTCCACATTAGATTAATCTTTTAAACTGATGACCACTAAAGACAGGCTACAAACACTGAAGGTACTGTTTTCAGCCCTATTCTTTCAAGAAAGATTTTTCCCATGATTCCTTCACACCTTTGTAAAAATGAATGAGTTTAAAAACAAATGCCAGTAGGTTTCCATGCCAGAATTTACACAGCTGAGCCCCAGATTGGAACACAGGTTTGGAGACTTGGAAACACTTTTCTTGTCTCCTCTTTAATAGATCATACTACTAAAATGACTGTCAGGAGTATAACTATTAGAAGGCTTTGGGCTACCTCATGTCATCATGAACCATGTCCATGTTGATGAAAAACATCATTTCTCTTTCAAATACCTCTCAAAAAAATCTACACTAGTTTTTGGCTGTTATTGGTAAGCTCTCCACTTGTTTCTTAGTTCAATGGTGATAAAGTAGCTGTCTGGGGACGTAGACGCAAGTATCTCTGCTGATCTGGGTGTTTCTTCTCTTGGGGGACTCTGGTATGACATTATTGAGACACTAGTCCATCCTGCCTTCAAGTGACTCAGAGACTCTCTGTGAGGTTTCTGTGCACACTCCATGAGAATGTGGACTCTGTGTTATCACTAAGATATCGAGTAATAAAGTACATTTATAATGGATCCCAAAAATCAAATGGAGAACCAAGTAGACATACCATGCAGAAGAAGAAGGAAAAGGCCATGGGTGAGCATGGACTGTCTAGCATGCATGTATGAGTCCCACCATTCAGAGCTGACTTTGAAGAAGCAGCAGCATCACCAGAGTTGTCAGCAATGGAAAGTATTGGACAGTATTCAGATATGTATCATAAGACCTGCTTCATCTGCCTCCAAATTATGATGATAAACGAAATGTTCTCAATTTTACATTAAGAAATGAAGAATCAGAAAGGTTAAGCAAGAGCTGGGCATAGCAGTACATACTTGAAACCCAACACTTGGAAGGCTGAAGGAGGAGTATCAAAAGTAAGCCTGTGCTACATAGCAAGTTCAACCTGAGCTACATAATAAGAGCCCCATCCCCCAAATTAAAAACATAAAAATTAAGCAAAAGACATCAAGTCACTCAACAGCAACAAATTAAGCTAGATTTGTGTTCATTTGAAAAGGCATTCCATTTCCACTAAGTCAAGTCCTAAACTAGCCTGCAGCCAAGACACTTGGGTTTCAATTCAACTGGTCTCCCTATCATTACATGCTAGGTAAGCAGTGTGTCAGAGGTTTTGTTTTGTTTTGTCCTCATTTTAACACTTAAAAATGAAACTAATATATGAAATGATGATAACTTTGTCTGGAAGGCCAATCATTGCCACAATTTACAAGGGCCTAGTCATGCTCTATTCTTCATGATGAGTTTCTAAGAGTCCTTCAGAAGGCAGAATTGGGGCTTGCTTGGAACATAGGCACAGGTATAGGAGACAGTGATAACACATTTTTAGAGAATAAAAGGACAATCAGAGTTGAAGATCCTGGCAACCATTTCTGTCTGCCGCTCTCCTCCTTCCTCAGGTATATAACAGGTCATCAAATTTACTCTATTTTTTCTGTATCCTTACCAACTGGGAAAGCCATTTTCTAGAGCTATAAAGTGTGAAGAACACATAAGAGGCTGAGGCAGGAGGAGCAATCTCAAGCCTTGATTAGGCTTGGATATATGTGAAAATATAGAGATTAAAAAGTTCAGGAAAATTTAAAGCTGGGAAAAGTAAAGAAGAAAAATAATGGAAAAGACCTCAGAATATGCTCCTAGGTTCCATCTGGTAAAGCTTGGAATGCTTAGTGCTTTTCTTTTACTTATGTTTTCATACATATAATTAAAATGTACGCATAATGCCTTCAGTGTGTAGGCAAGAAGACCAGAAAGAGCAAAATCAGGCACATCTCTGGTGAAGTTCTCAATGTCTCTTTTGTCCTGTCCAGATATGTACAGAGGGACTAGAAGAACCAGGAAAAGAGAAAACTATGAAACTTACAAGACACAAGCCCTTTTCCATTCATGTTTAAACCATGTGTGCTTAAGCACAAATACGGCTCATGTGATTCCGATTCATTTACACTGTAGTCATCAAAATGCCATTTCCCGGGAGCAATTCAGTGTCCACAAGAACTTTTGAACTTTTTCAGAAAGATTTTTTTAATCCATTTTTCTCTGTAAAAACAGGAAGTTCTATTTACCAACTGTCAAATGATTCACTCATGAAGAAAAGATTTCAGATTCCCATCAAATGTTCAAGACCAGACCAGCAACTTTTTTTGTTTTAGATTTTCATTGTGGCTTGTTTCCCTAATTCCATAAATGTGGAACTGCCTGGGTGGGTGGGTCAATTTCCACAGGCAATAGCAGAAGCCAGCCTTACTACCATGTAAGGTTTCTCTACCTATGTCATTCACTTTTCTATAATAATACTGCTCTTTCTCTTTGTCATCTGATGTCACTCTCTCCCTTTCTACTTCAGTTTCCACAATGAACTTCGATATTTCATTTGTAGTTGAGAGGGTCTGTTCTATCAAGAACGTTACTATCAAGAACTTTGATGAAGATATAGCAAGCTAGATGCTCATCAAATATGAGATGGCATCTATTAGATGATACAGATGGCTGGTTATAAAAAATACAATGAGTTATAAGGAAATATGAAAGTGATTAATTTAGTTATAAACTACCTGCTGTGACAAACACACAACAGAAAGTGAAATTTTTAGACAGGTCACATCTAATTGAAGTGATTTCCAGTGGGAAGAAATCTACATGAGAAATCATTTAAGGATCTTTTTAATTTTCTGGCAGTACTAGGGTTTAGAACTCAGAGCCTCTCACTTTCTCAGCTGGTACTCTACTGAGTAAGCCACCCTTCTAGTCCCTCTTTTTTAGTGATTATTTTGAATTAGAGGATAGCCTGTCTTGGCTTCTAATCTCAGTCTTCTAAAATTCAGCTTCCCTCCCAATAGCTAGGATTAAAAGGATGTGCCAATAGTGTCCAGCATTAAATATCTCCATATTATAAGAATTGAGATCATTTGCCATAACAATGAGAAGACTTCAGGGGAAGACAGCATTCTTCAAATAAACCAGAAGATAGGGGAACACTCACCAACACATTTTATATAGTCAGATGCATACAATGACTAATGGACTAGATGATCTATAAGAATCTCACACACCTGGCACTGATAGGTCACACCTGTAATCCTAGCTATTCAGAGGGCTCAGATCTGAGGTTATAGTTTGCATTAAGCCCATAAAGATAAACCCAAGACTGTATGACCAATTAACTAGCAAAAGGTGGAAAGTAGAAGCATGGCTCAAGTGGTAAAGTGCCAGCCATGAGTCAAAAATGTAAAGCAAGACTATCAGACCCTGAGTTCAAGTCCCAGTTTCAAGAAATAATGTTTTAAACAAAAGAATGTGTCTTGAAAGGCTGAGATTATCAGCTCTCACCCATTCAGATCTCAGCCAGTTTAGAAATATACAAGCACTAACAACTGGTTTGACAAGATCCAGTATAAACTTTTCAACTTCAGGATGAAGTAGGGATGACTTTCACATCAACTTTTTCGTGGTCAGTTTTTTTTCTCCAGCTCATGTACAAGGGCTTCCTCACCACTGAGAAGTTATCTTCTGAAAGCTAAAACACATGATGAACCTGTGCTTGAACCTAAATCATCTTCTCTACTGCCTTGCTCACAGGCACACTCCCCAAATCACTTGTAAAATGTCTAAGAACCAATCCTTCCTCCCTTCCCCGAGTTTTTTTTTTTAATTGCTGAGCTGAACAGGAAAAAAAAAATGTCAAATATACTCAATGATGGAGGAACAGCAGTCATGGTTTCTTATGACATTTAAGAAAAATGGGAAGGTTGGATAAGCTTTTTAAGTAAGTGTTGTAAAGTTGGCTGCTTGGCTACAGTATTTCAACTGTTAACAGTGTGACATAAGGAGTTCCAGGACAAAAGGCTGTGTGTTTGATTGACAAGATATGGGAGTGTCCGGTGGTAAGCATTCACTATGTGCTCCATCCAAGTTTTCTTGCAGGAAAACTTAGACACAAAAGGGAGATAAAAGGGAGGAAAAGTCCATTTTTTGTTTCAGTTTGCCACTGTGAGAATTGAAAGGATTTCGCTTCCAAGAAAACTATTAATTTTTACAGTGTCAGCAGGCTTTTTATAAACTTCATTTTTATGATACTGTGCTTGGTGTTGGAAAGGTTTTTATATTCAAGAGGAAAGTCTGAGTATAAAGTGGAAGAATGGTATCATATTTAAACCATTTGATCTATTTTTGAAAGCTCTGTACATAAGCTTACAGAATGCCTTTTAAAACAAATTCTTTTACAACCCATCTGCTAAGTTCAGTATCCTGCAGTATATCTCCTTTACCTTATTTCCTACATATTCCAGGTGTTCCAACACTATGGATCTCTACAAAGTCTATACTACATGTCCAATGAATGACAAACAGCTCAATAAACTGCTCAGATCATCCCACCTCTATGAATTTACTCTATTAATCCCATGGCCTCTAAAACAAGAGAGAAGCTACTGATAATACTAAAAGGATGCAAAGGAGTTTCTACAAGGAGAGGTTTAGGTAAAGGAGATGTTACAGTGATGAAGGTAAAGAATGGAATAAACATAGTTCTTAAGCCAGCTGAGTATTTTTTTTCTAGATACAATAAATAAATAACAGTCTGGCATCAGTGGCTCATGCCTGTAATCCTAGCTACTGAGGAGGCTGAGATCTGAAGATCAAAGCAAGCCCAGGCACTAATATCCAGAAGAGTCTTACCTCCAATTAACCACTAGAAAATGGGGAGTGACACTGTGGATCAAGTGGTAGAGTGGTAGCCTTGAGCTGAAGAGCTCAGGGACAATGCCCAGCCCCAGAGTTCAAACCCCACAGCTTATAAATAAATAAATACATGCATACATAAATACATACATACATACATACATACATGCATACAACCCATGTCCACAGACAATAAAGGGAAGTATGCTTAAACTATATTCAC
Organism: Megascapheus bottae; assembly: GCF_031878675.1. Classification (NCBI taxonomy): domain Eukaryota; kingdom Metazoa; phylum Chordata; class Mammalia; order Rodentia; family Geomyidae; genus Megascapheus; species Megascapheus bottae. The sequence goes on along the minus strand of NC_143518.1, from coordinate 45,455,595 downwards.
ACAT